>NC_057940.1:50597183-50665146 GCF_018555375.3 Anguilla rostrata | reverse complement strand
GTTGTGAACAAGCTTTATGGAACATGGTGTACAGCCTGTGATGACTCACACAGCCCTGCATTCACTTGATTTTGTAAGTCTCTCGGGAGAATGGCGCTTGCTAATTGGATAAAAATGTAGCCCCGCCTGCACCAAAGACCCAGGTCCTCTGGAATAAAAACCCAAATAAACGGTAATACCTGACTCCAGGGTTTGCTTCTCACTCTCCATTGATGGGCTCGAGTTTTGTACTGTATGAGCCTTGCTAACTGCCATAGCTGGTGACCTGGGATGAATCCGCCTCCAAACAGTGACATCACAAGCTACTGTACAACGGAATGGAAAATGCAAGCCCTGTGAGGCTACATGTATCCACCAGGATCAAACTTCCATCTAGAGCATATGTATGCACAGATACTTACTGCTGTATGTCTACACCTCCCTTGGTTCATCCTAATGGGTGACTGAGGAACTCCCAAGCTTGCAGGACCCAGTATGCTCTCTTCTGGAACAAACCCACTTTTATCTGGTTTGATCACCAACTGTACAACCACGTCACCACCGCACAATTGTATTGTGAGTAGGGTTTGTTGTAGATAAAGAGATGTGTATGTATACGTGTGGGGAAAAAAATTATTTTTATACTTTCTTTTCACATTTTAGTGAAGGACTCTTTGTCTTCTGTGAAGATTTGCAATCAGGTTCCTTCTTTTTAATGAGGTGAATGTAATCAATAAACGTGGTTGTTGTAAGAGTGTGTGCTTTAATGTGTTTGATCTGACCTCTTTGTTACAAAGACATGTCCATGTGTATAGATACATAAATGTATACCGTTTTATAAATGTAGTGTACATATATATATATATATATATATATATATATATATATATGTATATACACACACACACACAATTTGTGTTTAATTTTGACAAAACATCAAGTCACGATGAAGCAGTTGTACACCGTCCCCTTTGAGAGGAACTCAGAGCGTGTAATAGAACTGAGGTACCAATATGTCCAGGTAAGATGTCTATACACTACAGTACAGGTTTTGGCCAAAACCAAATGGCACAGCACACACAGTAATGTTAACTACTATAATGGTACTGTAACTGTTTTGTGTTGTGGGTTTATTTTAGAGAGTCATGGAGCTTGAGGCCAGGCAAACACTCCACATGTTTATATTCATCGATGAAGCTGGTTTCAACTAGGCCAAGACATGCCGGCGTGGGAGGAATATCATTGGAAAAAGAGCTACAGTGGATCTTCCTGGTCAGAGGGGAGCCAACATAACAATGTGTGCAGCAATATCCTCTGTTACACATACCACTTATTGGCCCATATAATACAGAGCGCTTCATCGCATTTATGGATGACCTCTATGGAAGGCTTGTCCCAGGTGAGGAAAGCGGGCAAGTGAGGAGAAATGTGCCAACATTCATAATCGTATGGGACAATGTGACATTTCACCATGCCCATGTCCTCACAGAGTGGTTTGAGGCCCGGCCAGGGATGATGTCACTTTTCCTCCCACCTTACTCACCATTCCTCAACCCCATAGAGGAATTCTTTTCCTCATGGAGGTGGAAGGCATACGACCACCGTCCACATGATCAGATGTCCCTCCTGGATGCAATGAATGCTGCATGCCAGGAAATATCTGTGGAAGATTGCCAGGGATGGGTAGGCATTCAAAGAATATGGCAAGAGAGAATATAAGGTGTGATGTCGATGAGAACTTGTGGCCCAATCCAGAGGACCGCGTTGACTAGCAATGATGTACATGTTTATCAACAAGTTTTCTATGTATACAGTATGTGTTTTTTATATATATAATACGGTATGGATGCACTGAAATGAAAATTCTTGGCCGAAACGGAAACCGAAAATAAGGAAACACTTTGGCTGAATACCGAATACCGAGTACCAGTATTTTTCATTTACAGTTTTTCTCAATTGTTTAAACACGTTTTCTGAAACTATAGCTCAATTTTTCAAAACTCTACACACAAAGCACAGCAACAGTTAACCTTTTGCCAAAACTACACAAATCTCTTGCAAAATGCATTCATGCATTCAAAACCATGTTCTCTCTTCTCAAAACTGACGTTTTTCATCAAAATGATTCACACAGGCCTCATATGAATAGGTTTTATTGAGCATTGATTTCACACTGGTGCGATAAATTTAAAAACACAACCATCAAAATACTGTATATATGTTTTGGCCTCATGAGGTCATGTTACATATTCAAGTGTATAAAATTGTGTAAAAATTGCTTACAGTTTTTCTCGATTGCTAACACACTAAAACTGGTTCTTTTAGCAAAAACTCCCAAATTATTACTTCAGTTCTCAGAGGACCATCACATCTCTCAAAACTATAAACACTTTTCACTTGTTTTACAGTTTTTCTCGATTGCTAACACACTAAAACTGGTTCTTTTAGCAAAAATTCCCGAATGATTACTTCAGCTCTCAGAGGACCAACACATCTATCAAAACTAAAAACAGTTTTCACTTGTTTTAACACATGCTGTAAATTGTCAAACTTTTTCTGCAAATCTCCACAAACAAATCCCCTCATGAATCACAGGTTACACACTGTGCTCATGCAACAAATACTAGCAGTCAAAACATTTAACTCAAGTCAGCACAACCTAAACTCAGGTAGCACACCTTTCTCAAGGTGCAAACACTTGGCAGCAAAATTGTTAACACACCATTCACCAATCACCAATCACCAGTCACCAATCTCAGGACCAATAAATAGGGCCACAGTTTGCATCTGTGTGCTTATGAACAATGGATTCTCAACATGGACGACAAAGGACGGCAGGAAGAGGAAGAGGAAGAGGAAGAGGAAGAGGAAGAGGAAGAGGAAGAGGAAGAGGAAGAGGCAGGAGACAATTTGTCCCAGATGAAATACGTGCCACCTTGATTGACCATGTGCTGGTGCATGGTATGACAATGAGGTAAGCTGGACAGAGAATTCAGCCGAACTTGAGCCGTTTCACGGTGGCATCCATTGTCCGTACTTTCAGACAAGAAAACAGGTACCGTAATTTACTGTACTGTTACATATTGTATCTGCTGTACTACTGTGAGAGGATATACTGTTTATGTAATGCTGAAGTGTATTTACAGACGATATGTTCATTAGATATTATTGTACAAATGGATGACTCCGTAATCATCAGTAATTGTTTGCTTACATTCAGTTTTTGCAGAACTGAGAGGCGGCCACCGGCTGGAGGCAGGCAACGACTGTTGTCAGATGACCAAGAGACGGCAGTGGTGAACATGGTCATTGCAAACGATACCATTCGCCTGTGTGAAATTCAGACAAGGAAGAGTATATGTTTTTGAGAAGATAATTTGAGTTTGGCATGGATGTTTGAGGTTTGTACTGATTGTGTAGTTTTGGGATTGTGTTAATAGTTTTGAGAAAAGGGGGAATTGTTTCATAAAATGTGTCTGAGCAATAGAAAAAAACTGTAAAATAATTTATTACATTGCAGACAGTAACGAAGGGCCATTCTTATATTGTATTGGAACCTTGGGTTTATGTAAAGAAAAAGATCCCTCAAAGATAAAATTATGCATGCAGGTTATGCCACATGTTGTTAGTGTTTTTTTTTTTAGGTCATTCTGTTATGAGTGACAAAGTGATCTTGATTTTGAAACATGTATTAAGTGTTTTGGTAGACTTAGTGCATTTTGCATGCAAGATTAACTGTTGTGCCAAGCTGCGTGTTGGTAAAGAGAACTGTGTTAAGAGTTTTGAAAAGGTGTACTCAGCATTGAGACATGGTTATAACCGATTGTAAGAACTGTAATCATGCTTTTGCTTTCATTTAATCAAGTCTATAAAGAAGTATCTACCATTGAACCTCCTGAATATTACACAATACACAAATGTTGAGGAGGGTTAAGAAATATATTATTATTGAAATACATAATAATATCATATTTGGCATTATATTTTTGAAGCAAGACAGAACAGAGCTAACAGGTGGTTTCTATCTCTCATCCAGAAGTGGTGGCTAAAAGGTGGAACCAGGTCATGGGAGTGGGTATGAGGGGTGTGGAATGAGCAACGTGAGCATGCAGAAGTAATCCATTCTGAGATTCATTCATTAACAAGAAAATCTATTTGTCTCCCATATTCCCTTCACTGTATACATTCCCAATGATGATTTTTGCATGTGCAACCAATGACTTGTTAGGAAATTATAAAAAATAGTTTTTTTTTTTTTTTTAATCACTTCATGAATTTGTGAGTTTTTTAAACCATCTCTTTATGAATAAATCTCTACAGAAATTTAAGCCAAATAATAAATAATAATAAAGAAATCAGACAAATAATTTTTTGCCCGATTCATTCTCCTCAGTATTGCTTTTTGTAAGACTCCAAGAGTGAGAAAAAGGTTTGAGGCAGGAACTGTAAATAATCAGTATTCTTTATTCAGTAGAAGGGGAATCAGTTCACACAATAAAGATGCGTGTCCAAATTCCACAGAGGGGCAGTCCCTCTGGGCATTTATAACAGTCATGTTACATCATTCTGTGTTTGCATTCAGCTCAGCCAATCATCATTCATTATGTTTGCTGGTCTCCCAAATAAGGTCAACATGGTCAGATTTACTGCTTCCCCTCCCATCTGAACTACAAATATTAGTAATTAGGAACAATGAATAATATTGATTAATATTAATTAATTATGTTAAGAAAAATACACACATATATAAAATGTAACATTTTAACTCCAACATCTCCCTTTTAACACATATGAATATAATGAATATAGGCTTTACAATCAATAAAAGGTTAACATGTCAGGTCTCACTCATTTAAGATGGCTCGACCGGCCTCATCTTTAATTATTGTATATAGTTACAGCATTAGCAAATCACCACTTATTACATTTTACTGGACACCCAAATAAGGTCAACATGGTCAGATTTTCTGCTACCCCTCCCATCTGAACTACAATATTAGTAATTAGGAACAATGGATTATATTGATTAATATTAATTAATTATGTTAAGAAAAATACACACATATATAAAATGTAACATTTTAACTCCAACATCTCCCTTTTAACACATATGAATATAATGAATATAGGCTTTACAATCAATAAAAGGTTAACATTTCAGGTCTCACTCATTTAAGATGGCTCGACCGGCCTCATCTTTAATTATTGTATATAGTTACAGTATTAGCAAATCACCACGCATTACATTTTACTGAACATCCAAATAAGGTCAAGAAGGTCAGATTTATTGTTTTAGAGAGAGAGCTTGGGCAGAACTCCCTCTCCAGCCCAGCCCTCCTCCCATATAAACTACAGGATTTGAGTTATTTTATTAGTTAATATGAGTAAATATACACACAAACATATAGAATATAAGTCACTCTGACATTTTCACGCAAATGATCTTCCCTTTAAGTATATTTGGATATAATGAATATTAGTTTCACAGAAAAAAAGATTAAAATGTCAGGTCTCGCTCATTTTAAGATGGCTTGACCAGCATATTGCTTGAGTGTTACTTTATTTCGCTGCAACAGTGTGATGTGGTTATTGCTTCATATCCTAACACATGAAACAGAGCTTTTTAAGTGTTATTGCATGAATAATCCTCAATGTCATGTCTGATAGTAGTTTTAAAAAGTCATTGTGGAACACCGGTAAAGAGGTATTGCATCAGTACTGCAGCTTTTTGTGTGCTTGAGGAATATGTGTGCAAACCCAACAATCAGACAGATTGATGCATATTGCGGAGAGGTCTGGCAGTAGGTGTTTCCCAGGAGGTTTTGCCTCTGATGATTGACAGGCGCTTGTGTCTCGGCGTTCAGGAGGATCCAGAGAGTCATTCTTCCACCGAGAATGATACACGACATCCGAGTAAAAGATCCTGTCCTCGTCGCCAAAAATGCAAGTTTCCGAAAGTTGGCAGAAAATGGTTTGAGGCAGGAATAATCAGTGTTCTTTATTAAAAAGATGTGTGTTCCAAGTTCCACAGAGGGAGTGTCCCTCTGAGCATTTATAACAGTCATATCACGTCCCTCTGTGTTTACTTCCAGCATTATCATCACTTGATTAGTTTTACTGGTCTCCCAAATAAGCGGTGGGTTTCCTGAAAGCCTCTAAACGGTGACAATCTCTAAACGGTAAGACCTCTTGCACTCATTCTTATAACAACGTGGGTTTCCCAAACACATCCGTAACAGGTTCACTCTTAAGTCACTCTTAAGTTACGAGCCGTCCAGACAGTTTGCAGCAAGGAACTACTTTAAGATCCCACTCTGGCAGCACTCACCATACGCATGCGCTTTCGAAACACACTTACATTCACAGTCTACAATAGTCTAAAAAGTGTAGCAGCCTCATAAGCCCTATTCTGGCGGGATAAGAATTACCCAAGGAGGTCCTGTAATGTATTTTTACTTATTTATTTTATTATGTGGGTGATTCCAGCAGACCACTCTGATGGGGTTAAAATAAAATCCACAAAAATCTTCACGGGACTTTAGACCGCGGTGGAAATGCAGACAACCATGGGCTGAAGGAACTTTTTAGTTCCTTGAAAAGTAGTTCCGGGGACTAAAAGTTCCGGGTAATTTTGGTGGAAACGCGGCTTTAGAGAATCTTGTGCCTGAACAAAAGGCATGGAAAAATTGTCCAAATAAACGCTGCAATTGGGGTCACCTTTAATCCACCAGAGCACCAGACTCTTAACAGTTTGTTTATCAACTGTGTTAGAGGAACTCATTTAAAGAGCAAACGCACGTTGCTTAAGAACCTCATAAACCAATGATCCCACATTATCTGGAAACCAACCAAAGGTTAGTGAGGTTAGATTTATTGCTTTTGAGATAGAGCTTGGGCAGAACTCCCTCACCAGTCCAGGCCCCCTCCTGCCTAAACTACAGTGTTAGTCATTGTAATTGTTAACACGAGTAAAATTACACACATATATGTTAGAATTATTTGTCATTTGTGCAACATTATATCAATAATTTTAGCTTTGGTCGAATTCCCAGCTTGCTGAATTTTTCCTTGACTCTAGTTCTCAGTCTGGCTTCAGGACGGAACGACAGGCTGATCATCACAGTTTCACTGTAGATGAGACGTCCTAATGTCTCGCCCGATTGCAAGAATTCAGGATTTAGCACTTTGCTTGCAATGTGTGAAACATACAGTTTGAGCAGCGCTGTGGTGAGGAGACAGCCAGGCTGTAGTATGTATTCCTGGTACTCGTCCTGGTCCTGGTCTGATCTTCTAAACAGTTTGTCAAAAAGAATGGATGTAAGAAGGGGATCCTTCAGTGCTTCTATTGCCTCCTCTAGCAAAGACCACTTTACCTTTTCTCTTCCTGGGTGGATTACTAGCAGACTCTTGGTTTCGTTCTTTGCCTTTTCTGTTTGTGCTGTCATATTTTTAAAATGCTGCTCCAGGTGCCAGGCCAGTATTGGAGCCACGTGAAAATAGAGACCTGTGTCTAGAAGGGGATCATGGCTGGATGGTGTTGAGGTAAACTGGAGACAGACAGGTTTATGGTCCGAGCCCATTACAGTGTCAAGGATCTCACAGGTGTTAACTCGCCACATGGACTCTTCCTGCATGAAAATGTAATCTAACCTGGACTTGTTATCATTTTGAGAGTAAGTGTATTGTATCTTTGTTCGGTTGATTCTTCTCCAGACATCCACAAGGTGGAAGGATGCCATGAATTTCTCAGTATGTCTTTGCAAAGCGGTGTGTGATGAATTCTCTGTTCTTGATGTTCTGTCCAAGTATGGGTTAAGAGTAGTGTTGAAGTCTCCTCCAATCACCACCACTCCTTCAGTGCACTTCTGAAGGCATGGTATGAGTTCGTTTAAAATGACTCCGCTTATTTGATGGATGTATAAGTTCACAAGGGTGTAAGGCTGATCTCGTATTTTACATTTTACTACAACGCAAAGGCCAACAACTTTAATAAACTGAATAACCTCAAAATCTATGTCTTTTTTAATGAGGATGGCAACTCCTCCACGGTTTGGTTCACACACTGTGTAGAAAGACTCCCATTTCCATAACTCTTTGAATACATTGATGTCATCTGGTCCGATGTGAGTCTCTTGAAGAAAGACAATGTCCACTTGTCTGTTCGTAGTTACTATTGTGACGAGATCCACTTTATTTCGAAGAGCATGTATATTCCAGGACATAAGAGATATCTGAGCTTCATCTCCGTTCATGGCTGCAGTTCATGAAGGTCTCTTGTTTCAGACGTCAAATAGATCAGAGTTTTGTTGCTTCAGAACTGACTCTCTCATCTCAGGTGAGTGCTGCCTTATGTACCTGTGTGAAACAGCAGGCCTGTATAAGAAAAAGATGAGGGATGTTATTAAAAGGCACCTCAGGGTTTTCAATGCATCTGGTCTCCTGTAAAAGCGTATTCTCAGTGCTACGGCCCTGTTTATATACACAGGGCTGCAGCTTTATTCTTAAGTCATTTAGATTTGCAGAGGAGAAAAAGAGCTTCTAGTTCTGCAGTCATAACTGCTGTGCATGCAGATGTGTACCGTATGTCACAGGCTGTAGAATTGCATTATGCCCTATGAGAGAATCTGTTATCAAAGGGGTGCATTATCTTGTGTTAGGACTGTGTAAGAAACTCAGACTGAGGCTGGAAATTCCAGATAAATCGCCCATCAAGAATATTCCCTTTGTCTGCTGTTCATTCACAGTTCTGTGCAAAATACAATTGATTTATTGAGTGCTTGGTGCCATAAATCCAAACCAATAATAGATCAAATATGCTTGTAAAGATGTAATGTCTACCCAACTCATTAATAGTAGACAGCAGTGTGAGCTGTGTTGGTTTGCTTCAGACAACACTGTACAATGTTGTTTATGTCAATCATTGTTCAATGATAGCTCGATGCTGTGCAGCATTACAGCCACTTAGCTTGTTGCAGTGTTGGAGTAATTTTACTCACCTGCACAATTATGAGTACACCTGAAGAGGCCAGCAGAGTTCTCCGAACCTGAAAGACAAGTATCAGATGATTGAGATAAGCATGTGACTTCCTCAATTTGACGAGCATGAACATGAACAGAAGCTGGACGTGCTGCTTACTCCAGAACGCTCTGAAAAGGAGTCCAGGCAGTTGACTAAGCCAACTGCAGAGTTTCAGTCATATTGTAATTGTCTATTGTTACTCCCCAAAACCATATAAGCATCATCTAAGCTTCATAGGACATCAAAGCAAATATCATTGGTCTACTGAATACACTATTTAGTATCCTGAGAAATGATTAACGAATTAGATTTTTTTTTTAAACTGCCAAACTATTTTGTTCAATTTAATAAACTTTAATATGGAAGAAAAAGCCCAGGCAGAAAAAGCTACTTTAACTTATCATTATAGAAACAGGAAGAATGCATATTACCATGCAGTTGACATATTTGTTTCAAAATTATATTCTATATTACATTACAGGCATTTAGCAGACGCTCTTATCCAGAGCGACTTACACAACTTTTTACATAGCACTTTACATTGTATCCATTTATACAGCTGGATATATACTGAAGCAATTCAGGTTAAGTACCTTGCTCAAGGGTACAACGGCAGTGTCCTTACCCGGGAATCGAACCTGCGACCTTTCGGTTACAAGCCCAGTTCCTTACCCACTGTGCTGCATTCCGTCCTCTATAGTATATACTATTAACTATGTACTAGTTAATTAACTATGTACAATATACGTGACCAGAGTCACCCTTTGCTTGGACTTAATTAATACTGGATTGGCTGTTTATGTATTATAATTTATCTGTTTTCATGTAAGCCATTTCCATAACAAACCGGTGCCTGCCCGCGGCCGATGGGTTCCCCCTCTGAGTCCGATTCTGCTCAAGGTTTCTTCCTGTTATCAGTCAGGGAGTTTTCCCTTGCCACTGTTGCCCTAGGCTTACTCTTTGGGGGCCGGTTCTCTGTAAAGCTGCTTTGTGACAAAGCTCATTTGTTAAAAGCGCTACACAAATAAAAATTGATTGATTGATTAATTGATTGATACTATTGCGATTGGTTACAAGCATTTCTCAATACTGTGTTCACTTCTTCAAAACTCTTTACAAAGTTCACACAACAACAGTCAATGTGGACCAGACTGTGAATGATTTGTCATTGATTTGACACAAAATTTATTCAATGACCGTGGCTTTCAATATTGTTGAATTCACTCAAATTCAGCCTCAAGCAGAACTGTATATGTGTCTGCAGCCAATTTCACAAAGGGTTATGCACTCTTTACAAAACTGTTAAATTTACGCTCAAGACCTAACACAATATTGGCATATATACAGCATTTCCCCTGCTGTACTGAGGCACCAGCAGCAGACCGCCATATCAAATTTCTGGCGCTAAATGTTTGTGCTTATTTACTTTCACTTTTAAGTGATCTTGTGATATGTAACGTCTTAAAAGTCGCTGTTAGTTATTTCAGGGGGCATTATGGGAGTCTATTGTGGTGTCGATTGTTATCCCAGACATTTGTAGCAACTGGTAAACAAATACGAGTGATGGTATGACTGACTTTATGGTATTCGTGTACGAGATGTTGGCACCAACATCGTGAATCAGCTGAGATGCGAATCAGCCTGTAGAAACGTTCCAACAATCGGCAGTGTGCGTGCTCGCCTGTTTGTGCCTGTGTGTGCCCATGCAACATTGAGTTGCATTGTAAACCAGAAAACCCAAGCAAAAGCCATGTGCTGCTGCTGGAAAAATACTGGAATTTCTGACTTAACATAAAACTAACCAACATTGTCAGTTGCTATCTGTGGGGAAGTCACTGGATGAAAATATTTCAAACAATTATTTCCCCCCATGTCTGACTTCTACAAATATTATAAAAACAAGAAACATTGGGAAAATATCGGTGCAAATCTGCACTGTACCACAGAACCAGATACTTTCAGAGAATAATAAGGTTGTATTTGAATACTCACTGGTCCTTCAGCTCTGTACCTGCAGCTTCATATCACCAGTCAGATATTAGATTCTTCAGTAGGCTACCCAGGTGAAAACTCAGTGCTTCACCTCCTCAGTTTGGTCAACAACACTGCAAAATTGACTGCTGCTGTTCTGTTTTATACTGTACTGCAAAAACGTCTTATAAAAAAATTGCACATACTGTAGCTCCCAGTTTTGGCTTTAAGTACATAAGACACACGTCATGAAACTATTTGACAGAATTATGCAGATCTTCTGGTTTAATTCAGACATACACCCTGTGTCAACACACGGTGAACGAATTAGAAAAAAAAGGTAAACAGATAAAAGAACATAACAATATAGGAATGTGTGGTGTGGGGATGGCTGGTTTAAGCAGCCACACCTGCCCTGGGTCAAGCTAATTAGAACTGGCCAATTGGATGATTGGTTAAGAATGAGAGAATTGGCCAGGCTAGTTGGACCCAGGAACAGGAGTGGCTGCACCTGTGCGTAGTGAGGTAATCAGTGCGCACAGGTTAAATCTGCCATCCCCACCCACACAGGGGAGCTCTCTGTCATGACAGGGTTTTTACATCTGCTCATTTGGCGTTACCATCTTGCCAAACCCTCGTACAATAAAATCTGGACTGTTGGAACATCATCTCCCTGTGTCTCTGTGCTGGAGGGCCCCAAGGAAAGCCACTTCGGTGGCCTGTGGCAGGCGTGTTTGCTACGGAGTGTTTTGCTTGATGACAAGTATAACAGTCCGGATCTTGTGGCACACACCCCACAAAACCATGTGAGGATGTGTATTTCATAAATTTAGAATTAGAGAAGTCTGAGTTTCATTTTGTTAAAATGAGTTACATGCAAATAAATGCTAAATTTATCATTCTTTATGTGTGTGATGTTAAAACATGTAAAAAGTTTTAAAAAAACAGGGTGTAATTACTGTTTTTAGGCAGTTCTTAGTGATAAAGCCGATGGAGCTGGAATTAGACAACATGGTCCAATCTGTACAGAAACAACATCCAGTCACAAATCTTTAGCTTTCAGACCCCACATTCAGCTGTGTTGCTTTTGTCAAGTGATTCTGAGATTAATTAAAAAAAGCAACAAATTAATTTGTCTCCCATATTCCCGTAGCTGAATAAATTACCAATATTTATTTTTTCATGTGTAATCAATGACTTGGATTATGATAAAACAAGGAGAGTTTTTTAACATCTCTGTATACATTTGTACAGTATTTTTGGAAACCCACAAATTACCTTTTGCATAACGAATTCTCTCAGTATTGTTTTCATATGTGTAGTACCTTTTTTGTTTTACTGCTGTTGATAGACTGGTCACAGGTCATGCATAAAGAAAATAATAATTAAAAGGGAGAAAATAACATTTGAAAACAATCTGTTAATATGCCTTTTAGTTTTACTTTTTAATGATTTCATTTTTTTTTTTTTTTTTTTTTGAGGAAGTTCAAAATCCAAAAGATAAAATTTAACTTTCAAAAATGAAAAAACGAAAGTGGAAAACATTGGAACCAGATGATCCTGTTCAATTTCCCAATGTAGGCTGGGGTGTGGCTAAATAAATGCGATTTACTTATGTAAACTGCACTGTCTATCTTTCCATAGTCTTTCATATTCACACGACTGTAAACATCACATCACGAGATGTGATGTTTACAGTCAGGGCAAGGTGTTTGTCTTCAGTCCAATGGCCAGACATGATAAATCACATAACATAACATAATGACGAGAACAGACCATTCAGCACAACATTGCTTGCCATTTTTTTACCTTTGAATTGTACCTACTGTAGTGCTCAGTTTACCTACAAACTAGATAGCATCTAGCACAGCTCTAAGGCCTGATCTTCAAAACCCCCAGAGTTTCTGCATCAACTTTAGCATGACCTGGCAAGCTATTCCACACAGTGACTACTCATGTCACCTTTAAATGTTAACACGTCTTATTAGAAAAAAATAAATAAATAAAACCTCAAAACACAGCTTTAATATTTCAAGTTATTTAATTTCATATCAAATAGCCAACCACCTCCAGAGTCACCATCTCTCAGCTACTCTAACGAGCAACTGCTCCTAAAGATGAAGAAGTCATATTTTTAAAAAAGATTTTAAAAGTTATGTCCTTTCGCTAACATTGGGGAGAGTCGAGATAACTGCAACGCTTGATAAATGTAACACGGTCAATAACTTAATGTACAATGGCGCTCCCAAAGACATTTCTGGTTTGTACATGTGCAGTTCAGTCCTCTACTGCCTCCCAAAGAAAGGGAGCAATGTGATAGCTTTTTTCTTTTCCTCTCCCTTATAGCTTTATTCGCCCACCAGGTAGACTATTTTTTCAACTTTTTTTTAACGATCTGCGAACAGATCACTTGTCCCAAATGGCTCCACTACCTCTATACTGCAAATTCTGTCAGATTATTACATACCACAAGATTCAGAAGTCACCCAGTCCCAAAAAGAGTACCCCATAAACGTGTCCATTTTATTTGTGTAGCACTTTTTACAGAAATCTGCCACAAAGACATTTCACAGAGTAACAGCAGGAAAATTGGGCAAACACCAGGACTAAACCCCCAAAAAGCAAGTGAGGTAAAAACTCCCCAGTGGGACGAAAAACACTCAAACCATGGCAAGAAAAAACTCCCCAGTGGGAAGAAATCTCGGGAGGAACCCAGCTATAGTGGGAGAGCCCATCCTCCACTGTCCGACCTGGTGTAGAGGTAAAATGGAAGTACCAGAAATGTAATAAGGGATCTATCATTACAAATGATCAAATGGGCTGAGAAGGTTACAGTTGAGGTACTAAACTAGTTGGTGAAGAAGAAAGTCCAAATGAAGGGATATATAATATGCAGTTTAACTGGGCATGGTGATGCATCAGGGGCCCCATGTTGCGTCAAGGTGAGGGCTTGAACCAGGAGCGGGACAGGGCTGGAGCAGTCTGCAAACTTGGGGCGAGGGAGAGGGCCGGAGAGGTCCATGGGCTCAGGGCAATGGAAGGACAGGAGACCCAGGGAAAAAGAAATGGTGAAGATAAGGCACTGTCAAAATCTAATTTCAGAATTGTCAAATCAAATTTGGCATACAATTTAGAACACTATAAATATTCCACAATGCACTGTAATATTGTGTAAACAGCCATGATCACTACAAAGGTGGAAGTGAACCATGATGCTTTGCAAACTGTTTACAAAGCTTTTTATCTTTATTATATGCGTACATATACAGGTAATGTAATGGAATAATGAATGAGGAAGGGAAACTCACTGGGCAGAGTCAAAAACATTTGCAAATAGATCATTAGTTATCACACCAATGAATAAAGAACCAGCTAGATGGTATGTTAAAGGTTTTTTAGCTATTTGCGACAGACATGTAGCCAAGGTGATGACACTGAGTGATGACTAAAGAGAAGGTCTGCTGTACCCTATATGGAATTCACTAGATTAGAGATCAGGGAGTAATGAGCCATTTCTGACACTCCTATTGCCTCCAGGAGGGACCTCTGGTAATGGGGCCAGTGATCCCACACCTTCCATCTCCAGGCTCAGAATGTTACAGCCTGGCTATCAGTGTGAACCTGCACTGTTCCACAGAACCAGATGTGTTCTTTCAGAGAATAATAATGTTGTATTTGAATACTCACTGGTCCTTCAGCTCTGTACCTGCAGCTTCTTCTCACCAATCAGACATTTGATTCTTCAGTAGGCTACCCAGGTGAAAACTCAATGCTTTACCTCCTCAGTTTGGTCAACAACACTGCGTAATTAGTTGCTGCTGTTCTGTTTTATACTATACTGCGAAAACATCTTATAAAAAAATTGCACATACTGTACCTCCCAGTTTTGGCTCTAATTACATCAGACACACGTCATGAGACAATTTGACACAATAATGCAGATCTGCTGGTTTAATTCAGACGTACACACAGAGACAACACATGGTGAAAGAATTAGAAAATAACGGTTAACAAACAAAAGAACGTAAAATAATAAAGGAGTGGTGTTTTGTTTGGTGAAAAGTATGAGAGTCCGTATTTTGTGGCACACACCTCACAAAACCATACGACTCAATAATGCCAATCTGCAGGTTTGGTCATTCAGATGAACAGAGACTGTGCATGCCAGAGGAATTAGAAAATAACTCAAGAAAGAAGATGAGGTAATTAAGGAGTGGGGTTTTGCATGGTGACAACTATGAGGATCTGTATTTCGTAACATGAGAATTATAGTGTCATATTTGTAAAAATAGGTTATATGCAAATAAATGCCAAATTTATAATTCTTTATATGTGCGTGATGTTAACAATCTTTAAATCAGGGTGTAATCACTGTTTTTAGGCAGTTCTTAGTGATAAAGCAGATGGAGCTGGAATTAGACTACATGGTCCAATCCGTATTGAAACAACATTCAGTCACAAATTTTTAGCTTTCAGACCCCACAATCAGCTGTGTTGCTTTTGTGCCATTTGTTGATAACATACATCGCTGTGGTATGTGCCAAAGACAAGGGAATACATCACAACATGGACTGTATTTTTTTTTTTCTCCTGATGGGAATTTACCAGAGAGTATCCCACTCCTCTTCCAAACTTTGAGTGGCCAATAGAAACTGTAACCCCGTCCCAATTCTGCAGTGTCTCCAGTGTTTAGTATTACTGTCAACGTCCATCTTACATGTATCTTCTGGAAATGAAACTTACTGCAGTATATATTAAATGGTACTATCAGAGTCATAAAGGTATTGAAAAACTTCATAATTCATTGGCAAGGATAGAAATTATTGCCTCTCTCAGACATTAATATGTACAGGGTTTCACCTCGTGACACCTATGAGGATCTGTATTTCATAAAATGAGAATTAGAGGAGTCTGAGTTTCATTTATGTGAAAATTAGTTATACGCAAATAAATGCTGAATTTATCATTCTTTATATGTGTGTGATGTGAAAAATGCAATGTAAAAAGTTTAAAATCAGGGTGTAATTACTGTTCTTAGGTAGTTCTTAGTGATAAAGCAGATGGAGCTGGAATTAGACTACATGGTCCAATCTGTACAGAAACAACATCCTGTCACAAATCTTTAGCTTTCAGACCCCACAGTCAGCTCTGTTGCTTTTGTCAAGTGATTCTGAGATTCATTCAAATAAGCAACAAGTTAATTTGTCTCCCATTTTCCCGTGGCTGAATAAATTGCAAATGTTCAGTTTTTTGTGCGTAATCAATGACTTGGATTATGATAAAACATTTCTGTATACATTTGTAAGGTATTTTTAGAAACCCACAAATGAGCTTTTACACTATTAATTCTCCTCAGAATTGTTTTCATACATGCAGTACGTTTTTGCTGTTTTACAACTTGATAGACTGGTCACAGTTCCTGCATAAAGAAAATAATAATTAAAAGAGAGAAAATAACATGTAAAAACAATCTGTTAATATGCATTTTAGTTTTACTTTTTAACGATTTCATTATATTTGAGGAAGTTCAAAATCCAAAAGATAATATCTAACTTTCAAAAATGAAAAAACGGAAGTGGCACCAGAATATCCTGTTAGATTGCCCAGTGTAGGCTGGGGTGTGGCTAAATAAATGCAATTTACATATGTAAACTGCACTGTCTATCTTTCCATAGTCTTTCATATTCATAATCAGGAGATGTGATGTTTACAGTCAGGGCAAGGTGTTTGTCTTCAGTCCAATGGCCAGACATGATAAATCACATAACATAATGATGAGAACAGGCCATTCAGCACAACACTGCTTGACATTTTCTTACCTTTGAATTGTACCTACTGTAGTGCTCAGTTTACCTATAAACTAGACAGCATCTAACATCCAGCTCTAAGGCCTGGTCTTCAAAACCCCCAGAGTTTATGCATCAACTTTAGCATGACCTGGCAAGCTAGTCCACGCAGTGAGTACTCATGTAACCTTTAAATATTCACACGTCTCATTAGAAAAAATAAAACCTCAAAACACAGCTTTAATATTTCAAGTTGTTGAATCCCATACCGAATAGCCAATCGTCTACAGAGTCATCATCTCTCAGCTCCTCTATCTAGCAACTGCTCCTATAGATGAAGAAGTCATATTTTTTTTTTTAATTTTTAAAAGATTATATCCTTTCGCCGACATTGGGGAGAGTTTCAACGCTTAATAAATGTAACGTGGTCAATAACTTAATGTATAATGGCGCTCCCAAAGACATTTCTGGTTTGTACATGTGCAGTTCAGTCCTCTACTGCCTCTCAAAGAAAGGGAGCAATGTGATAGCTTTTGTTCTGTTCCTCTCCCTTACAGCTTTATTCATCCACCAGGTAGACTGTTTTTTCAAACATACTTCTTTTTTTTACATTTGGAATGAATTCATTTGTGCATCAAGAATAAGGCTTTTGAACCTGCCCCACTTTTCATTCACTGTCTTTTAATCAAGAAGTTATTTAAATTCTTGCATCTTGTTAAGTTTGACATGCCTAAAATTAATAACTTAATTTAGAGGAGGCCCTCTTAATTGGCCAAAATATATCAAAACTAACTGTGGAAAGATCACTTGTCCCAAATGACTCCACTACCTCTGTGCTGCAAATTCTGTTAAGATCATTACACAGCACAAGATTCAGTGAGGAGTCTGTATTTTGCTAATCTCTCGTCAAGACCAGCTAACACTCGCTACCAAGTGTGCAGAACCTGTTCAGCAGAGCTGAATTTGGTTATTGTTTCAACAGGTGAGGACTTGTGGGTGCAAGCCAGAGAAATTCTGAGTAATAGTACATAACTTGAACAGTCAGATGCTTGCTTGTTAAGGCTGTGGAAATGCATAAAACCTGTATAACTGGGTGTGTGCTCTCTTGGACTGGTTAGGCTTGAAGTATAGGATGTATATGAAATTCTTGGAAGTGCATTCCACGATATAACTCTGGATTTTCTGGGGCCTGCCTCAGTGTTGGACTCCTCCAGTGGTCGACACATATCAGAACGATTCTTAGAATGCAAAGCTTTCATTGGATGAAGGGTTGCAGTTAAAGTAAGTGGTGACAGTGCAGTACCTTGGTTATTCCTCTAGATGGCGGAAAGGGCTGTAATAAGACAACATGTGAAAGAAACTGTAGCCCATATACTGACCTGATTCTCTGCTCCTGTTTGCGCATTCTCTTATTTTGAGGACAGTGATAACCTGCAGATGTTTAAACAAGGGAATCGGGACTGCAGTTATGCAGGGTCTATAGGAGCTGTTTTGATTGATAGACTGTGTCCTGTACATTACATTCTCCTCAAGGGGGCGCCAGAGAGAAGGGTTTGCAACCTCACTGGCAGGGCTGATAAGGTGAGAAGTTCGGACTGAAAACCTCCCCACATCAGCTCACAGTGTGCACTGGATTTTCGCAGAGCGTCTTGAGTAGGACAGCAGGAAGCCGAATAAGAGGACATGTTGTGAACAAGCTTTATAGAGCATGGCGTACATTACGCCTAAATCACTGCAGGAGGTGGTCTGAGATGCATTTAAGACAGATGTTATACGAGTGTAAATACATCCGTCTCTCCAACACCCATTTGACAACTAAAACTCCTCCCACAGAATAATGTAATGCAACGTAGCCATCCCCCAAGCGGAACACGTGTAGCTTCACAATCGCAACACATGCAGTTGAAAATGGACTGAGGCAGGAGCTGTAAATAATCAGTATTCTTTATTCTGCAGAATTGGAGTCAGTCCACACAACAAAGATGCATGTCCAAATTCCACAGAGGGGCAGTCCCTCTGGGCATTTATAACACTCAGATCACATCCCTCGGTGTTATTCACATACATATATATATTTTACATATATATAAAATGAATTGTCAGCAAGGTAAGGATTAATTTATATATGTTTAATTTTCTGAACCCAGAATCATCACTAACACCCTTGTTTGACAAATGGCACTATGAAAACCATACACAAGTGCATCAACCGCTAAAATACCTCATTTACTCAACATGTAAAATATATTTATTCGATTTCATTTCGTAATTATTATCAAAGATATGAATTATAAATCAAATCACCACATTCATCGATAGACAGTGCAAACTGTTTGAATCTTTATCAAAATGTACAGCTTACAACCAGATGAAAATTAAGAAATGTATCAACAAATATTCATGTCTAATCTAAAGACGAGGTTCATCTATCTTTAAACAATTAACAAAGGTTGCAGACATGAACAGTCACACAAGAAATGAATGAGAGAAGATACTAAACCACAGCATTTGTCCCAAAGTAATCCAAAAAGGCAAAAACTAAAAGACAGCAGTATATTCCAAAGGAACCAGAGATTAAAAATAGAATGCCAGACCTAGATGCAGGATTCAGATTCCCACTTCCAACTGTTAGAAACTTGTTCTTTCTAAGTTGCCCAAAACTTAACTAACTTAAAAGAAAGCTGCATATTTTATGTAGTTTAAAGAAGAGGAGGCAGGGGCATGGACACCCCCTCTGACACACACACACACACACACACACTGACACACAGATTCACACCTCAGATGTAACCCCTCCAGTTCCTACCCTGTCTTATCTCCAAGCTATGTTGGCCTAGCACTTTAAACCTTCCTATGGCTGAGAACGGCCAAATGGTGAATTACATGTCTGTGTGTGTGTGTGTCATCCACATATTTTAACACTAACAGTTTCAAATATTCAGATCTTTTGCTGATTAACTCCTGTCTGAACATTCTGGACTGGTGCAATATTCTAAATTAATAACATTCCAATTTTTTAAGTTCATCCTTGACCTCATTTGGCAGGCTGGCATTGGGGTCGAATGACAGGCTGAACATTACAGTTTCACCATAGATGAGAGCTCCTAATGTCTTGCCTGATGGCAATAATCTAGATTGTAGTATTTTGTTAACGTGATGTGTAACATACAGTTTGAGCAGGGCTGGGGTGAGTGGACAGCCACGGCACAACTGTTTGCAGTTCTGGTCCTGGTCCTGGTCTGATCTTCTCAGCAGCTTATCAAAGATGGTGGAATCAAGAATGGGATCTTTTAGTGCTCTTATTGCCTGCCTCAGCAAAGACCACCTTACCTTCTTTCTTCTTCCTGGATGGATCACCATAATACTTCTGCTTTTGTCCTTTACCATTTCTGTTCGTGCTGTTATATCTTTTAAATGTTTCTCAAGGTACCAAGCCAGTGTTGTAGCCAAGGTTAAATAGTCAGCATTGAAGAAGCGGTAGGATCTGTTATCCAGACTTGGATTTGAGCTATTAAAGAACTTATGATTGGGTGCATCATGCATTCTGTTAGCAAGAATTTGCTTGTACAGGACATTGAAATAATGAGGCAGGTGGGAACAGTTATTCTTATAGAAATGGACTGGAATGCCATCAGGTCCTGGAGGTATTGAGTTCGGTAGAGACTGTGCAGCCCATGGGATGTCAACGATTAAGGCTCCTTTGTTGCCACAGGATGAATCATCCTTTTTGTTCAAAATATCATTTTTTTTCTCCTCATTGGTGTCTGGAGGGGGATCATGGCTGGATGGTGTTGAGGTAAACTGGAGACAGACAGGTTTATGGTCTGAGTACTCGACAGGAGTGTCAAGGATCTTACAGGTGTTAACTCGCCACATGGACTCTTCCTGCATGAAAATGTAATCTAACCTGGACTTGTTATCACTTTGATTGAAAGTGTAATCTCTCTTTGTTCGGTTGCTTCTTCTCCAGACATCCACAAGGTGGAGGGATGCTGTGAATCTCTGAACACATCTTCGTAAAGCAACATGTTGTGGATTTGATGTTGTTGATGTCCTGTCCAAGTATGGGTTGAGAGTAGTGTTGAAGTCTCCTCCAATGATTAATACTCCTTCAGCACAATGCTGAAGGTATGGTATGAGTTTGTCCAAAATATCTCTCTCTGATGGATGGTTGTACACATTCACAAGGGTGTAAAGCTGGCCTAGTATTTTACATTTTAATGTGATGTAGCTGCCATGGTTATCTTTACAGGGATAAATAAGCTGAAAATCAATGTTTTTTTTAATGAAGATGGCAACTCCTTTACTGTCTTTATACATTGTGTAGAAAGTGTACCATTCTCCAAAGGTGTCAAATACACCAGTGCCCTCTGGTCCGATGTGAGTCTCCTGAAGAAAGACAATGTCCGCTTTCCTTTTTCTAATTTCATCTCTGATGTCAGCCACTTTACTTTTAAGACCACGTGTATTCCAGGACATAAGAGATATCTGAGCTTCATCTCTGTCCATAGGCAGCAGTTCATGAAGGTCCCCGGCTTCAGACATCAAATAGAATAGAGTTTTGTTGCTCTAGAACTGACTCTCTCATCTCAGGTGAGTGCTGCCTTATGTACCTGTGTGAAACAGCAGGCCTGTATAAGACAAAGATGAGGGATGTTATTAAAAGGCACCTCAGGTGTTTCAATGCATCTGGTCTCCTGTAAAAGCGCATTCTCAGTGCTATAGCCCTGTTTATATACACAGGGCTCCAGCTTTATTCTTAAGTCATTTAGTTTTGCAGGGGAGAAAAAGAGCTCTAGATCTACAGTCATGACTGCTGTGCATGCAGATGTGTACCGTATGTCACACGCTGTAGAATTGCATTATGCCCTATCAGAGAATCTGTTATCAAAGGGGTGCATTATGTTATGTTAGGACTGTGTAAGAAACTCAGATTGAGGCTGGAAATCCCAGATAAATCGCCCATCAAGTGCGAAATGTTTGGTACTCTCTAAGACACAGAAGATTCCCTTTGTTTGCTGTTCATTCACTGTTCTGTGAAAATATGATTGATTTATTGATAGCCTGGTAATGGACTGCATTTATATAGCGCTTTTATCCAAAGCGCTTTACAATTGATGCCTCTCATTCGCCAGAGCAGTTAGGGGTTAGGGGTTAGGTGTCTTGCTCAAGGACACTTCGACATGCCCAGGGTGGGGTTTGAACCGGCAACCCTCCGACTGCCAGACAATCGGTCTTACCTCCTGAGCTACGTCGCCCCTGGTGCCATAAATCCAAACCAATAGTAGATCAAATATGCTTGTATAGATTTAATGTCTATCCAACACATTAATAGTAGACAGCAGTGTGAGCTGTGTTGGTTTGCTTCAGACAACACTGTTCAATGTTGTTCATGTCAATCATTGTTCAATGGTAGCTCAATGCTGTGTAGTATTACAGCCACTTAGCTTGTTGCTGTTTTGGAGTAATGTAATTTTACTCACCTGCACAATTGTGAGTACACCTGAAGAGGCCAGCAGAGTTCTCAGAACCTGAAAGACAAGTATCAGATGATTGAGGTAAGCATGTGACTTCCTCAATTTGTTGTTTCCCTCTTTGGGAATTTCTTCCCTCTTTTGGAGATTCACTCAGGGGCGGGGGAGCATGAACAGAAGCTGGAAGTGCTGCTTACTCCAGGACGCTCTGAAAAGGAGTCCAGGCAGTTGACTAAGCCAACTGCAGAGTCTCAGTCATATTGTAGTTGTCTGTTGTTACTCCCCAAACCCATATAAGCATCATCTAAGCTTCATAGGACATCAAAGCAAATATCATTGGTCTACTAAATACACTATTTAGTATCCTAAGAAATTATTAACGAATTAGATTTTTTCTTTAAACTGCCAAACTATTTTGTTCAATTTAATACACTTTAATATGGAAGAAAAAGCCCAGGCAGAAAAGGCTACTTTAACTGATCATTATAGCAACAGGAAGAATACATGTTACCATGCAGTTGACATATTTGTTTCAAAATTATATTCTATAGTATATACTATTAAGTATGTACTATGTACGTGACCGGAGTCACCCTTTGCTTGGACTTAATTAATACTGGATTGGCTGTTTATGTATTATAATTTACCTGTTTTCATGTAAGTCAATTCCATAACAAACCGGTGCCTGCCCGCGGCCGATGGGTTCCCTCTCTGAGTCCGATTCTGCTCAAGGTTTCTTCCTGTTATCAGTCGGGGAGTTTTTCCTTGCCACTGTTGCCCTAGGCTTACTCTTTTGGGGGCCGGTTCTCTGTAAAGCTGCTTTGTGACAAAGCTCCTTTGTTAAAAGCGCTACACAAATAAAAATTGATTGATTGATTGATTGATTGATATTATTGCGATTGGTTACGAGCATTTCTCAATACTATGTTCACTTCTTCAAAACTCTTTACAAAGTTCACACAACAACAGTCTATGTGGACTGTGAATGATTTGTCATTGATTTGACACAAAATTTATTCAATGACCATGGCTATCAATATTCTTGAATTCACTCTAATTCAACTTCAAGCAGAACTGTATATTTGTCTGCAGCCAATTTCACAAAGGGTTATGTACTGTTTTCAAAACCATTAAATTTACGCTCAAGACCTAACATACAATATTGGCCTACATACAGTATTCCCCCTGCTGTACTGAGGCACCAGCAGCACAGAGCCATATAGAATTTCAAGCGCTAAATGGTTGCGCTCATTTACTTTCACTTTTAAGTGATCTTGTGATGTAACGTCTTAAAAGTTGTTGTTAGTTATTTCAGGAGACATTATGGGAGTCTACTGTGGTGTCGATTGTTTCCCCAGACATTTGTAGCAACTGGTAAACAAATACGAGTGATGGATGACTGACTTTATGGTATGCGTGAACGAGATGTTGGCACCAACTTCAGCTGAGATGAATCAGTGAATCAGCTGAGATGCGAATCAGCCTGTAGAAACGTTCCAACAATCGGCAGTGTGCGTGCTCGCCTGTATGTGCCGGTGTGTGCCCATGCAACATTGAGTCTCTCTCTCTCCCACACACACACACACACACATACACACATAAAATGCTGATGTAGCAATCCCTCCTGCTAATTGAAAGCAATGCGATTCTAGACCACTGACTTAGAATTTTGAAAAAAATAAACATTCCTAAAACTGTACTCTTCAAAGAGTAAAATAACTGTTGGGTGTCATTTTTATGTTTTGATATCATATATCAAAAAAACTTTTCTTTTTTTCCACAAATTCTTCAGCATTGAGAATTTCTCACTTAACATAAAACTGACCAACATTGTCAGTTGTTATGTGTGGGGCAGTCACTGGATTAAAATATTTCCAACAATTATTTTATATATATAAATATATTATATTATATTTATTTATGTCTGGCTTCTACAAATATTATAAAGACAAGAAACATTGGTTAAATATCAGTGCAAATTTGCACTGTACCACAGAACCAGATGTGTACTTTCAAAGAATAATAAGATTGTATTTGAATACTCACTGGTCCTTCAGCTCTGTACCTGCAGCTTCTTCTCACCAAGCAGATATTAGATTCTTCAGTAGGCTACCCAGGTGAAAACTCAATGTTTTACCTCCTCAGTTTGGTCAACAACACTGCGAAATTGGCTGCTGTTGTTCTGTTTTATACTATACTGCGAAAACGTCTTATAAAAAAATTGCACATAATGTACCTCCCAGTTTTGGCTTTAATTACATCAGACACACGTCATAAAACCATTTAACACAATAATGCAGATCTTCTGGTTTAATTCAGAGGTACACACAGAGCCAACACATGGTGAAAGAATTCGAAAATAAAGGTGAACAGACAAAAGAATGTAAAATAATAAAGGCGTGATGTTTTGTTTGGTGACATGTATGAGAATCCGTATTTTGTGTCACGCCCCCACTAATCAGAGTAGCCTCTAGCTCCAAAAAATATTTTTCATATTTCTTACATTTAAACAAAGACTTTACAGGATACTTATTCAACACAAACCATTCCCTCACTCCTCGCTGCCTCAAGCCACCTTTACTAAAATTTTGCTTTTAAAAGATTTTATCAGTGTTCTCACAATTATAGCTTGACAGCTTCTACCTTTGCAATCTGTACCTCCCTACCCTTTTCACTCTCGAACTTGCCTGTCTCCCAGGTTCTTAGTTTAAATAATCTGGTGCTACCCTAAGCATAAACTGGCCCAGTGCAGTAGTACCCCTCCGGTTCAGGTCTGTCATGCCTGTACAGGTCACCCAGTACCAAAAGGAGTCCCAATGCCTCATTAACATGTCTATTTTATTTGTATAGCACTTTTCACGGAAAACTGCCGCAAACACATTTCACAGGGTAACAGATGGAAAATTGGGTAAAAATAAGGATAAAAACTAACCCCCCAAAAAGCAAGTGAGGTAGAAACTTCGCACTGGAAAGAAAAACGAAAAAAAATTGAACATACTGTACCTCCCAGTTTCAGCTTTAATTGTATCAGACACATGTTATGAAACCATTTGACACAATAATGCAGATCTGCTGGTTTAATTCAGATGTACACACAGAGCCAATACACGATGTAAGAATTAGAAAATGAAGGTTAACTGACAAAAGAACATAAAACCATAAAGGAGTGGTGTTTTGATTGATGACATGTACGACAATCTGCATTTTGTGTCACACCCCCCTAAAAACCATTTAACTGAATAATGCCAATCTGCAGGTTTGGTCGGTCAGATGAACAGAGACTGGGCATGCCAAAGGAATGAGAATATAACACATGAAAGAACATGAGATAATTAAGGAGTGGGGTTTTGCATGGTGATACCTATGAGGATCTGTATTTCATAACATGAGAATTATAGAGTCTGAGTTTCATTTTTGTGAAAATAAGCTATATGCAAATAAATGCTAAATTTATCATTCATTCAAGTGTGTGATGTTAAAACAATGTAAAAAGTTTAAAATCAGGGCGTAATCACTGTTTATAGGTAGTTCTTAATGATAAAGCAGATGGAGCTGGAATTAGACTACATGGCCCAATCTGTACAGAAACAACATCCAGACTTTCAGACTCCACAATCAGCTGTGTTGCTTTTGTCACCTGATTCTGAGATTCATTCAAAAAAGCAACAAAATTTATTTGTCTCCCATATTCCCATGGCTGAATAAATTACAACCGTTTAGTTTTCCATGTGTAATCAATGACTTGGATTATGATAAAAATAAGGAGAGTCCTGTTTTGAACATCTCTTTATACATTTGTACGATATTTTCAGAAACCCACAAAGTATTTTATGCACAATTAATTCTACTCAGTATTGTTTTCATTTGTGCAGTACTTTTTTGCTGTTTTACTACTGTCGATAGACTAGCCACAGTTCCTGCATAAAGCAAATAATAATTAAAAGGGAGAAAATAACATTTAAAACAATCTGTTAATATGCATTTTGGTTTTACTTTTTAATGATTTCATTTTTGAGGAAGTTCAAAATCCAAAAGATAAAATCTGACTTTCAAAAATGAAAAAACAAAAGTGAATACATTGGCACAGATTGTCCTGTTAGGTTGCTCAATGTAGGCTGGGGTGTGGATGAATCAATGCAATGCACATTTGTAAACTGCACTGTCTATTTTTCCATAGTCTTTCATGTTCACAATCACTGCTTTAAGGCCTGGTCTTCAAAAACCCCCAAAGTTTTTGCTTCAACTTATATGACCTGGCAAGCTACTCCACAAAGCCAGTGCTCATATCACCTTTAAATGTTCACATGTCTCATTAGTAAAAAAACAACAACCTCAGAACACAGCTTTAATATTTCAAGTTGTTCAGTTCTGTACCAAATAGCCAATCATCTCCAGAGTCACCATCTCTCTGCTTCTCTAATTAGCAACTGCTCCAAAAGATGAAGAATTCATATATTTTTTAAAGATTTTAAAAGATTATCTCCTTTCGCAAAAATAGGGGAGAGTTTCCATAAATGCAAGGCTTAATAAATGTAACGTGGTTAATAACTTAATGTACAATGGTGCTCCCAAAGACATTTCTGGTTTGTACGTGTGCAATTCAGTCCTCTACTGCCTCCCAAAGAAAGGGAGAAATGTGATAGTTTTTGTTCTGTTCCTCTCCCTTACAGCTTTTTTCATCCACCAGGTAGACTGTTTTTTGAACATACTTTTTTGACATGTCATAGCCCCCACTAATCAGAGTAGCCTCCAGCTCCAAAAAAACTATTTTTTATATTTCTTACATTTAAACAAAGACTTTTCAGACTATTACTTCAACACATCCTGTTCCCTTACTCCTCATGTCATGCTTGTACAGGTCACTCAGTCCCAGAAGGAGTCCCAGTGCCCCATAAATGTGTCTATTTTATTTCTACAGCACTTTTTATGATAAACTGCCACAAAGACATTTCACAGAGTAACAGAAGGAAAATTGGGCAAAAACCAGGACTAAACCCCCAAAAAGCAAGTGGGGTAAAAACTCCCCAGTGGGAAGAAAACACTCAAACGGTGGCGAGAGAAAATTCCCCAATGGGAAGAAATCTCGAGAGGAACCTGGCTATGGTAGGGGAGCCCATTCTCAGCTGGCTGGCCTGGTGTAGAGGTAAATGGATGTACCAGAAATGTAATAAGGGGTCTATCATTACAAATAATCAAATAAGTCAAATTAAATTTGGCATGCATTTTAGAGAACTAAAAATATCCCACAATGCACTGTTATATCTTGTAAACAGCCGTGATCACTACAAAGGTGGAAGTGAACCACGATGCTTTGTAAACTGTCTGCAAAGCTATTTTATCTTTATTATATGGGTACATGTACAGGCAATGTAATGCATCAATGAACAAGGAAGGCAAACTCAGTGGGCAGAGTCAGAAACATTTGTAAATAGATCATTATCACACCAATGAATAAAGAACCAGCTAGATGGTATGTTGAAGGTTTTGCGACAGACATGTAGCCCAGGTGTCAACACTGAATGATGACAAAAGAGAAGGTCTGCTGATCAAATTCATTGTTTAAGTATGTTATTTAGTGCACTACATGTAAATTCACTAGATTAGACGTCAGGGAGTAGTGAGCCGTTTCAGACATTGCTATTGCCTCCAGGAGGGACATCTTACTTTTTTATAATACTGGGTCATGTGATCTGTGATGTCACTTCCTCTACATATTACCTCTTATCCATTTTGTGCTCAATGGACTGCAGTATCCAATGAGTCCATGGATGAGGCCTGGGTTAGAAGAAATTCCTATCTGTATCTTTTGTTAGTCGAGTGAGAATCCAGGTCAGTGGGTGAAGAAGAAGAATGCATGTAAATATCAAATGGGAGGAAATTTATTCTCTATGAGTAAAAATCAGTTCCAGTTCTGGAATATCTGAAATTCATATCAGTATTAGACAACATAAATCAATGTCAATATCAGGGGTGATATTAGGTGAAATAAGAATTCATTTCTGCCCTTCATGAAAAATCTTTCAGTAAGGAGTCTGTATTTTTGATAATCTCTCACCATGACCAGCTAACACTCGCTACCAAGTGTGCAGAACCTGTTCAGCAGAGCTGAATTTGGTTATTGTTTCAACAGGTGAGGACTTGTGGGTGCAAGACAGAGAAATTCTGTGTAACTGTACATAACTTGAACAGTCAGGTGCTTGCTTGTTAAGGCTGTGGAAACCTGTATAACTGGGTGTGTGCTCGACTGGACTGGTTAGGCTTGAAGTATAGGATTTATATGAAATTATTGGAAGTGCATTGATCGACATAACTCTGGATTTTCTGGGGCCTGCCTCAGTGTTGGACTCCTCCAGTGGTCGATACATATCAGAAGGATTCTTGGAATGCATAGCTTTCAATGGATGAAGGGTTGCAGTTTAAGCAAGTGGTGACAGTGCAGTATCTTGGTTTTTACTCTAGTTGGTGGAAAAGGCTGTAAAAAGGGAATCTGTGAAAGAAACTGTAGCGCTTGTACTGAGCTGATTCTCTGCTCTTGTTTGTACATTCTCTTATTTTGAGGACAGTGATAACCTGCAGATGTTTAGATAAGAGAATTGAGACTGAGGTCATGCAGGGTCCATAGGCGCCCTTCTGATTGATGGACCGTGTCCTTACAGTAGACTGTGCTGTACATTTCATTCTCCTCAAGGGGGCGCCAGAGAGAAGGGTTTGCAACCTCACTGGCAGGGGTAATAAGTTCGGACTGAAAACCTCCCCACATCAGCTCACACTGTGCACTGGATATTCACAGAGCGTCTTGAGCAGGACAGCAGGAAGCCGAATAAGAGGACATGTTGTGAACAAGTTTTATGGAGCATGACATACAGCTTGTGATGACTCACACTCACAGCCCTGCATTCACTTGGTGTCATAAGTCGCTTGGGAGAATGGCACTTGCTAGTTGGATAAAAATGCAGCCCCGCCTGCACCCAAAGACCCAGGTCCTCTGGAATAAAAACTCAAATGAACAGTGATCCCTTACTCCACGGTTTGCTTCTCACTCTCCATTGATGGACTTGTGTGTTGTGTATGAGCCTTGCTAACTGCCATAGCTGGTGACCTGGGATGAATCCGCCTCCAGACAGTGACATCACAAGCTACTGTACAACTGAAAGGAATATGCAAGTTCTGTGAGGCTGCATGTATCCATCAGGATCAAACTTCCATCTAGAGCATATGTATGCACAGATACTTACTGCTGTATGTCTACACCTCTCTTGGTTCATCTTACGGGTGACTGAGGAACTCCCAAGCTTGCAGGACCCAGTATGCTCTCTTCTGGAACAAACCCACTTTTATCTGGTTTGATCACCAACTGTACAACCACGTCACCACCGCACAATTGTGTTGTGAGTAGGGTTTGAAAAGCTGGTTGGAGAAAAAAAGATGTGTGTGTAAAAAAACATTTTAGTGAAGAACTCTTTGTCTTCTGTGAAGATTTGCAATCGGGTTCCTTCTTTTCAATGAAGTGAATGTAATCAATAAACGTGGTTGTTGTAAGAGTGTGTGCTTTAATGTGTTTGAGCTGATCTCTTTGTTACAAAGACATGTCCAAGTGTATAGATGCCAAACATGCCCTAACAGCACAGGACTGCATGTCATCCATGTAACACGTATGTCTGTGGCTTTGAGGCTTTGGGGAACATGTACAGTAATACATATGACTGGTTCTGTGCCATTTACACACGGTCGTTTTATGCATCTTGAGCATCTGGATTATATCCAGATCAGTGTTATCCTCATCAGAATGCTTGTGTGAATGCTCCCAAGATGCATTAGGAGCAGATTCAAATCCGATCGCCAAAACCACTTCAGGAGGTGGTCTGAGCAGGGGTGGGCAATTCCAGTCCTGGAGGGCCAGTGTGCATTCAGGTTTTTGTTTCCACCAATTGCCCTGGGTAAATGAGCTAATTGACTGTGTAAACCAACACTGGTTCACTTGTAAATTAGATCACAGTGTAAGATAATCATATCACAATTACAAGGGATTTGTGCGGCCAAATGGAGACAGTAATTGACATATGAAATTATGTGATTGGGAGGAAGAGACAGAGAAACTCCTGAAACCAACAATAGCCAATAGCATACATGGATACGTGATGCTGTTGTACGTTAGCTGTTGAATATGGTATCCTTCCTTAACTTTAAGAAAACTTGCCATAACACAAGCTGTTTTGGAAGCGACTACCATCTTAGTTAATTGAGAGCCAGAACAAAACAGGAAGTGGGTTGTTAAGGTTTTGTATTTTACTCCCAAAATGCCAATCAGTTTTCAATCCGGCTAGCCTGTGGTGCACCTGACAAGTGTAAATGCAATGTGGTTAAGTCTTATTCAGACACAATCTAGATAAAAGTCATTTGAAGTGACCAGGAGAAAATGGGGTCATTGGGAAGATGTCACATACTCCATATGAATTTGACTCATCAGTGCTATGCGCACATGTCCCATTTGACACATATGAATACAGATCCTCAAGTCTTTGGGGAGTATATCATTCTTTTGCTAACCTTTTCTTTTGGTCTGCAGGGAAATCCAGCCCGGCTGGAAAACATTATTATAGCTCACTGTGTACATTGGGGGTTTTCAACCATTTCTGATCCGTGGACCCCCACCCAGGCTCAAAGGCGGAGTAGAGGGTGTGATCTCAGACCCACGGTGGTACCTTTGCAAAACCCCTGTGCACCACAGACCTCCAGTTGTAAACCCAGGAACTGCACACTTCCACATTGTATCTGTAGCCTGCAGTTCAGTACCGGCATCTAGATGGTGCCACAGCATTATTTAATGGCAGCGTTACAGGCCAATGTTCAATGTGCATGTGAGCTTTATACAGTATGTGTATATATATATATATATATATATATATATATATATATATATATATATATATATATATATACATACACACACACTGTGATGCTTTCACTTTCATTTAATCAAGTCTATAAAGAAGTATCTGCAATTGACTCTCTTGCATATTACACAATACACAAATGTTGAGGGGGGATTTAGAAACATATTACTATTGAAATGCATATCAATGTTATATTCGGCATTATATTTTTGAAGTAAGACAGAACAGAGCTAACAGGTGGTTTCTATCTCTGATCCAGAAGTGGTGGCTAAGAGGGGGGAACCAGATCATGGGAGTGGGTATGACGGGTGTTGAATAAGCAGTGTGAGCATGTGAAGTAATCAATTCTGAGATTCATTCATTCATCATTCATCAACAACAAAATCAATTTGTCTCCCATATTACTTTCACTGTATATGTTCCAAATGATGAGTATTTTCATGTGTAATCAATGACTTGTTATAAAAAAGTTTTTTTAACCATCTTTGTATGAATTTGTGAGTTTTTTAAGCCATCTCTTTATGAATAAATCTGTACAGAAATTAAAGCCAAATAATAATAATAAAGAAATCAGACAAATCGTTTTTTGCATAATTTATTCTCCTCAGTATTGTTTTTTATAAGACTCCAGGAGTTGGGAGAAAAAGGTTTGAGACAGGAACTGTAAATAATCAGTATTCTTTATTCTGCAGAAGAGAAATCAGTTCACACAATAAAGATGCGTGTCCAAATTCTACAGAGATGCAGTCCGTCTGGGCATTTATAACATATCACATCAGTAGTATAACATATCACATGTAGTCATAGCACATAATTCGTTATTTGCCTTCAGCTCAGCCAATCATCATTTATTATGTTTGCTGGTCTCCCAAATAAGGTCAACATGGTCAGATTTATTGCTTCCCCTCCCATCTGAACTACAATAATAGTAATTAGGAACAATGGATAATATTGATTAATATAAATTAATTATGTTAAGAAAATACACACATATGTAAAATGTAACATTTCAGGTCTCACTCATTTAAAATGGCTCGACCGGCCTCATCTTTAATTATTGTATATTGTTACAATATTAGCAAATCACCACTTATTACATTTTACTGGACACCCAAATAAGGTCAATAAGGTCAGATTTATTGTTTTAGAGAGCAAGCTTGGGCAGAACTCCCTCTCCAACCCAGCCCTCCTCCCATCTAAACTAAAGGATTTGAGTTATTGTATTAGTTAATATTAGTAAATATACACACATATATATAAAATATAAATCACTCCTATGTTTTCGCCCCAACAATCTTCCTTTTAAGTATATTTGGATATAATTAATATTAGTTTCACAGAAAAAAGATTAAAGTGTCAGATCTTGCTAATTTTAAGATGGCTTGACCAGCATATTGCTTGAGTGTTACTTCATTTCTCTACAGCAGTGTGATGTGGTTATTGCATCATATCTTAACACATGAAACAGAGCTTTTTCAGTGTTATTGCATGAATAATCTTCAATGTCATGTCTGACAGGAGACCCAGGGAAAAAGAAATGGTGAAGATTAGGCACTGTCAAAATCTCATGTCAGAATTGTCAAATCAAATTTGGCATACATTTTAGAGCACTAAAAATATCCCAGAATGCAAAATATGTCATATTGTGTAAACAGCCATGATCAGTACAAAGGTGGAAGTGAACCATGATGTTTTGCAAACTGTTTGCAGGTTAAATAAGAATCAGTTTCATGAAAAATATTTCAGTGAGGAATGGGTATTTTGGTAATCCAAGACCAGCTAACACTTTCTACTCTCAGATGGAAAGGAGAACATTACTATCTCCACATAAATTGAAATATTAGATTTCTTGAATGCTTTTTTTCCTCTCTTAGCCAAGGATTTCTTCCTCGCTTTTTTCTTTTTCTTCAGCAACTTGAACATGGGCTTTAGAGCAGGCTTTTTCAGGACAGACCACTTCACCTTCTTTTGTGATCCCAAGCTGTAGATCTCTATCAAAGCCATGCTTTTGCCCCCTTGCATTCTTTTTAACTGCTGTTTCAAAGATCTGGCCAGTCTGTAGTCAGCAAAGAGGAAGTGGCCAATGAGGCATTCATCTGGGTCTATTTTTGCCTCAAGGGCACCGGGTCTGGAGTTTTGTGCCTTTGAAAGTGTAGCCATAATGATGTCATTGTCATGCCCATACTTCGCTTTTTGAAGCTGCATTTTTTTTGCAGACAAGTTCTCAGATTCTAAATGCAAATTTGGGGTAAAGGAGATAAGGATACCACGAGTGCCAGAAAACAAGTTAAGGCAAATGGGATCATGGTCTGAAATATTTGTTTGTCTGATCTCACAACCCTGAACTAAAATGACAGAAGTTTTCTGTATGAAAACGTAATCTAACCTTGACTCGGTACGTCTATGAGCATACGTGTATCCTCTCTCCATTGGGTTGATTATTCTCCAGATATCCACAAGGTTGAGGGATTTTGTGAAACTCTCAACGCATTTCCGCAAATTAGAATGTTGTTTATTTGGTGTTGTTGATGTCCTGTCTAAGTGTGAGTCGAGAGCAGTGTTGAAGTCTCCTCCAATTACTAGCACCCCTAAATCAATCCCCTTTAGGTAGGATGTGATTTTGTCTAAAATACATTTGTCATGTTTGTGGTTATACAAATTCACGAAGGTGTAATGTTGACCATGCAGTTTACAGAAAAGTATAATCCAGCTTCCTTCATTATCTTTCCTTTCATGAACATGTTTCCAATCCATCGTCTCTCTTATCAGGATGGCCACTCCTTTTTGACGTTCATCATACTTTGTGAAATATGGTGTGAAGCCGTCCAGCTCATCAAAAAGACGTGTGTCATCTGGACCAATATGGGTCTCTTGAAGAAAGACAACGTGTGAATCCTTGATTTCTTTCCATTTTCTTTCCCTTTTAATTTTACATTTAAGTCCATTAATGTTCCAGGATAAACAATGAAGCACTTGATGTCTGGATCCACTCATGGCTGTAGAACATGGGCTAGAGTATGAATGAATGAATGAATGAATGAATGAATTAATTAATTAATTAATTAATTAATGACATTATTTGATGATTTAAAAACAGGATTTCATTAGACTGCATTGCAGACAACAATCCTTTTAAAAATTGTTGAAGATAGAAACATAGGCTTATTTCCATTGTGGTCTTCTAACATGCAGACATAGACATGACAAAACATCCAAAACAATACAGTTAATGCAATAAAAACAAATATGACAGAACAATATATTCACCACAGGACAGACAGCATACTGGCAGACTGGCAGATTATACTGTAAAAAAAACAATGATAGTTACACAATATTTAACTGCCATCTTTGGGAGGAAAACTTAAAATTAATCTCTGATGCACATGATTTCAATTCAGAGGGAAGTCTATTCCAGTGAAACGCAGCCTTGTACAAAAAATATTTTTCCCAATGAGGCTCTGGAATGTACAGGGGACAGAATCAGTGAGACTGCCTCTGGTTGCGCAATTATGGATGTCTCTAATACAACTAAAATAATTTATCAAATAACTTGGTACAGAGTTATTTATAATGTTGTATGCAATCCTCACAGTAATCTCCATGACCATTTTGTCTACTGTAAGTCATTTAAGTTCCTGAAAATGAGAATCAACTAGATGGGCACGAGAATGGAAAAATAACTCTGATCAATTTATTTTGTGCTGTTTGTGATTTATGTTTGAGGCGCTGAGGTAATCCTCATGACTGGCTTTATGTGAACCGAGATGTTGGCAGCAACATCGATGAATCAGCTGAGGCGTGAATCGGCTGTAGTAATGTTCCAACAATCGGCTGTGTGCGTGCGTGCAGGTGTGTGCGCACGCAACATTGAGTTGCACCGTAAACCTCAGAACCCTTGTAAAAGCCATGTGCCATTGCTGGAAAAAAACCAGAGGGAAACACTAATATATAATAAATTCATGCATCTATTATTTTTCATTTTATGTATTTTGTAATTACCATAGACAAAAATGTTCGTAACTGAACATTCTAATTCTGACATAACAATCCCTCCTGAAAATTGAAAGCAATGGAGTTCTTAGACCACTGAATTGAAATTTTGAGAAAAAAAAATCTATTCTTCAAAGAGGAAAATATCACAAAGCTGAAAAAAAACCCATTCTCTGTTGGGTGTCATTTTTATGTTTTTCAATCATATATCTTAAAAAAACGTCCCTTTTTTCAACAAATTCTTTAGCATTGAGAATTTCTGACTAAACATACAACTGACCAAAACTGTCAATTGTCATCTGTGAGGAGTCACTGGATAAAAATAATTCAAACTATTATTTTCCACATTTTTGGCTTCAGTGAAAATTATTAAGAAGGGAAACACTGGAAAATATCAGTGTGAATCTGCACTGTACCACAGAACCAGATTTGTACTTTCAGAGAATAATAAGATTGTATTAGAATATTCACTGATCCTTCAGCTGTGTACGTGCAGATCAGTACCTTCTTCTCACCAATCAGACATTAGATTCTTCAGTAGGCTACAAAGGCGAACAAACTGAATGCTTTTCCTCCTCAATTTGGTCCACAAAATTGCGTTATAGGCTACTGCTGTACTGCTTATACTGCGCAAACTACTGTAGGAAGCCCCTCAGATACATCAAACAGTGCTTCGAGGTCACCAACAGCAAGAAACCCAAACTCATCACATCAAACTCACCAACTGTAAGAAAGCCCTCCACAAACCAAACAGCGAGAGTACCTGAGTGGCGAAGGAACGCGTGTAGTAGATGTGGACCTGTCTTTGGCTTGTGTAACCTGCATAAATACCATTGTGTATCCTGCTACAACACTAGTGTATAGGCGATTGACCACAGGAGGGAAGGGTGGAGTTAAAAAGCTCACTATGGCAAAGCACAAATCTCTCTGTGGATGAACAACCACTGCAAACAATCAATTCATTAATTAACAACAATATTCCCTCCACTGTGTATGTTCCCAATGTTGAGTATTTTCATGTGTAATCAATGACTAGTTTGGAAATTATAAAAATGACGAGAGTTTTTTTGTTACTTCATGAATTTGTGAGTTTTTTAAATCACCACTTTATGAATAAATCTGTACAGAAATTTAAACCAAATAATTAAGAAATCAGACAAATCGTTTTTTTGCACAATTCATTCTCCTCAGTATTGTTTTTTGTAAGACTCCAGGAGTTGGGAGAAAAAGGTTTGAGGCAGGAACTGTAAATAATCAGTATTCTTTATTCAGCTGAAGAGGAGTCAGTTCACACAACAAAAATGCGTGTCCAAATTCCACAGAGGGGCAGTCCCTCTGGGCATTTATAACAGTCATGTTACATCATTCTGTGTTTGCATTCAGCTCAGCCAATCATCATTCAATATTTTTGCTGGTCCCCCAAATAAGGTCAACATGGTCAGATTTATTGCTTCCCCTCCCATCTGAACTACAATATTAGTAATTAGGAACAGTGGATAATATTTATTAATATTAATTAATTATGTTGTTTCAAAATCACATATTATTGGATATACTATTAAATATGTACTATTGCGATTGGTTAGAAGCATTTCTCAGTACTGCGGTCACTACTTCAATGCTTGTCACACAGTTTGCACAACAACAGTCAATGTGGACCAGACTGTGAATGATGACTTGCCATTGATTTGAAACAAATTTCATTCAATGACCACGACTATTAATGTTCTTGAATTCACTCAAATTCAACCTCAAGCAGTACTGTATATGTATCTGCAGCCCATTTTGCAAAAGGTTATATACTCTTTATAAAACCGTTCAATTTACGCTCAAGACCTAACATACAATATTAGCCTATTTACAGCACTTCCCCTGCTGTACTGAGGCACCAGCAGCACAGAGCCATATTGAATTTCAAGCGCTAAATGGTTGCGCTCATTTACTTTCACTTTTAAGTGATCTTGTGATGTAACGTCTTAAAAGTTGTTGTTAGTTATTTCAGGAGGCATTATGGGAGTCTACTGTGGTGTCGATTGTTTCCCCAGACATTTGTAGCAACTGGTAAACAAATACGAGTGATGGATGACTGACTTTATGGTATGCGTGAACAAGATGTTGGCACCAACTTCGGTGAATCAGCTGAGATGCGAATCAGCCTGTAGAAACGTTCCAACAATCGGCAGTGTGCATGCTCGCCTGTATGTGCCTGTGTGTGCCCATGCAACATTGAGTCTCTCTCTCTCCCACACACACACACACACACACACACACATACACACATATAATGCTGATGTAGCAATCTCTCCTGCTAATTGAAAGCAATGCGATTCTAGGCCACTGACTTAGAATTTTGAAAAAAATAAACATTCCTAAAACTGTACTCTTCAAAGAGTAAAATAACTGTTAGGTGTCATTTTTATGTTTTGAAATCATATATCAAAAAAACTTTTATTTTTTTCCACAAATTCTTTAGCATTGAGAATTTCTCACTTAACATAAAACTGACCAACATTGTCAATTGTTATGTGTGGGGCAGTCACTGGATTAAAATATTTCCAACAATTATTTCCCCCCATGTCTGGCTGAACCAGATGTGTACTTTCAGAGAATAATAAGATTGTATTTGAATACTCACTGGTCCTTCAGCTCTGTACCTGCAGCTCCTTCTCCCCAAGCAGATATTAGATTCTTCAGTAGGCTACCCAGGTGAAAACTCAGTGCTTTACCTCCTCAGTTTGGTCAATAACACTGCGAAATTGGCTGCCGCTGTTTTGTTTTATACTGTACTACAAAAACGTCTTATGAAAAAATTGCACATACTGTACCACCCAGTTTTGTCTTCAAGCATATCAAACACGTCATGAAACCATTTGACACAATAATGCAGATCTGCTGGTTTAATTCAGAGGTACACACAGAGCCAACACATGGTGAAAGAATTAGAAAATAAAGGTGAACAGACAAAAGAATGTAAAATAATAAAGGCGTGATGTTTTGTTTGGTGACATGTATGAGAATCCGTATTTTGTGTCACGCCTTCACTAATTAGAGTAGCCTCTAGCTCCAAAAAATATTTTTCATATTTCTTACATTTAAACAAAGACTTTACAGGATACTTATTCAACACAAACCATTCCCTCACTCCTCGCTGCCTCAAGCCACCTTTACTAAAATTTTGCTTTTAAAAGATTTTATCAGTGTTCTCACAATTATAGCTTGACAGCTTCTACCTTTGCAATCTGTACCTCCCTACCTTTTTCACTCTCGAACTTGCCTGCCTCCCAGGTTCTTAGTTTAAATAATCTGGTGCTACCCTAAACATAAGCTGGCCCAGTGCAGTAGTACCCCTCTGGTTCAGGTCTGTCATGCTTGTACAGGTCATCCAGCACCAAAAGGAGTCCCAATGCCTCATTAACATGCCTATTTTATTTGTATAGCACTTTTCACGGAAAACTGCCGCAAACACATTTTACAGGGTAACAGATGGAAAATTGGGTAAAAATAAGGATAAAAACCAGGACTAACCCCCCAAAAAGCAAGTGAGGTAGAAACTCTGCACTGGAAAGAAAAACAAAAAAAAATTTAACATACTGTACCTCCCAGTTTCGGCTTTAATTGTATCAGACACATGTCATGAAACCATTTGACACAATAATGCAGATCTGCTGGTTTAATTCAGATGTACACACAGAGCCAACACACGATGTAAGAATTAGAAAATGAAGGTTAACTGACAAAAGAACATAAAACCATAAAGGAGGAGGTGTTTTGATTGATGACATGTGCGACAATCTGCATTTTGTGTCACACCCCCCTAAAAACCGTTTGGCTGAATAATGCCAATCTGCAGGTTTGGTCGGTCAGATGAACAGAGACTGTGCATGCCAAAGGAATGAGAATATAACACATGAAAGAAGATGAGGTAATTAAGGAGTGGGGTATTGCATGGTGACACCTATGAGGATATGTATTTCATAAAATGAGAATTAGAGGAGTCTGAGTTTCATTTTTGTGAAAATGAGTTATATGCAAATAAATGCTAAATTTATCATTCTTTATATGTGAGTGAGGAGAAAAATGTAATGTAAAAAGTTTTTAATCAGGGTGTAATTACTGTTTTTAGGTAGTTCTTAGTGATAAAGCAGATGGAGCTGGAATTAGACTACATTGTCCAATCTGTACAGAAACAACATCCAGGCTTTCAGACTCCAAAATCAGCTGTGTTGCTTTTGTCACGTGATTCTGAGATTCATTCAAAAAAGCAACAAAATTTATTTGTCTCCCATATTCCCATGGCTGAATAAATTACAACCGTTTAGTTTTCCATGTGTAATCAATGACTTGGATTATGATAAAAATAAGGAGAGTCCTGTTTTGAACATCTCTTTATACATTTGTACGATATTTTCAGAAACCCACAAATTATTTTATGCACAATTAATTCTCCTCAGTATTGTTTTCATATGTGCAGTACTTTTTTGCTGTTTTACTACTGTCGATAGACTGGCCACAGTTCCTGCATAAAGCAAATAATAATTAAAAGGGAGAAAATAACATTTAAAAACAATCTGTTAATATGCATTTTGGTTTTACTTTTTAATGATTTCATTTTTGAGGAAGTTCAAAATCCAAAAGATAAAATCTGACTTTCAAAAATGAAAAAACAAAAGTGAATACATTGGCACAGATTATTCTGATAGATTGCTCAATGTAGGCTGGGGTGTGGATGAATCAATGCAATGCACATTTGTAAACTGCACTGTCTATTTTTCCATAGTCTTTCATGTTCACAATCACTGCTATAAGGCCTGGTCTGCAAAAACCCCCAAAGTTTTTGCTTCAACTTACATGACCTGGCAAGCTACTCCACAAAGCCAGTGCTCATATCACCTTTAAATGTTCACACGTCTCATTAGTAAAAAACCAACAACCTCAGAACACAGCTTTAACATTTCAAGTTGTTCAGTTCTGTACCAAATAGCCAATCATCTCCAGAGTCACTATCTCTCAGCTTCTCTAATTAGCAACTGCTCCTAAAGATGAAGAATTCATATTTTTTAAAAAGATTTTAAAAGAATATCTCCTTTCACAAAAATAGGGGAGAGTTTCCATAAATGCAAGGCTTGATAAATGTAACACGGTCAATAACTTAATGTACAATGGTGCTCCCAAAGACATTTCTGGTTTGTACATGTGCAATTCAGTCCTCTACTGCCTCCCAAAGAAAGGGAGCAATGTAATAGCTTTTTTTTCTTTTCCTCTCCCTTACAGCTTTATTCATCCACCAGGTAGACTGTTTTTTGAACATACTTTTTTGACATTTTCCTTACCCAGAAATTTCACCTATGTCATAACCCCCATTAATCAGAGTAGCCTCCAGCTCCAAAAAACTATTTTTAATATTTCTTATATTTAAACAAAGACTTTTCAGACTATTACTTCAACACATCCTGTTTCCTTACTCCTCATGTCATGCTTGTACAGGTCACCTAGTCCCAAAAGGAGTCCCAGTGCCCCATAAATGTCTATTTTTTTCTATTTTTCTACAGCACTTTTTATGATAAACTTCCACAAAGACATTTCACAGAGTAACAGAAGAAAAATTGGGCAAAAACCAGGACTAAACCCCCAAAAAGCAAGTGGGGTAAAAACTCCCCAGTGGTAAGAAAAACACTCAAACGGTGGCGAGAGAAAATTCCCCAATGGGAAGAAATCTCGAGAGGAACCTGGCTATAGTAGGGGAGCCCATTCTCAGCTGGCTGGCCTGGTGTAGAGGTAAATGGATGTACCAGAAATGTAATAAGGGGTCTATAATTACAAATAACTAAATAAGTCAAATTAAATTTGGCATGCATTTTAGAGAACTAAAAATATCCCACAATGCACTGTTATATCTTGTAAACAGCTGTAATCACTACAAGAGGTGGAAGTGAACCACGATGCTTTGTAAACTGTCTGCAAAGCTATTTTATCTTCATTATATGGGTACATGTACAGGCAATGTAATGCATCAATGAACGAGGAAGGCAAACTCAGTGGGCAGAGTCAGAAACATTTGCAAATAGATCATTATCACACCAATGAATAAAGAACCAGCTAGATGGTATGTTGAAGGTTTTGCGACAGACATGTAGCCCAGGTGTCAACGCTGAATGATGACAGAAGAGAAGGTCTGCTGATCAAATTCATTGTTTAAGTATGTTATTTAGTTCCCTACATGTAAATTCACTAGATTAGACATCAGAGAGTAGCGAGCCATTTCAGACACTGCTATTGCCTCCAGGAGGGACATCTAACTTTTTTATAATACTGGGTCATGTGATCTGTGATGTCACTTCCTCTACATATTACCTCTTATCCATTTTGTGCTCAACGCACTGCAGTATCCAATGAGTCCATGGATGAGGCCTGGGTTAGAAGGAATCCCTATCTGTATCTTTTGTTAGTCGACTGAGAATCCAGGTCAGTGGGTGAAGAAGAAGAATGCATGTAAACATCAAATGGGAGGAAATTGCTGCCCTATGAGAAAAAATCTGTTCCAGTTCTGGAATATTTGAAATTCATATTAGACAACATAAATCAATGTCAATATCAGGGGTGATATTAGGTGAAATAATTCATTTCTGCCCTTCATGAAAAATCTTTCAGTAAGGAGTCTGTATTTTTGATAATCTCTCACCAAGACCAGCTAACACTCGCTACCAAGTGTGCAGAACCTGTTCAGCAGAGCTGAATTTGGTTATTGTTTCAACAGGTGAGGACTTGTGGGTGCAAGACAGAGAAATTCTGTGTAACTGTACATAACTTGAACAGTCAGGTGCTTGCTTGTTAAGGCTGTGGAAACCTGTATAAATGGGTGTGTGCTCTACTGGACTGGTTAGGCCTGAAGTATAGGATTTATATGAAATTCTTTGAAGTGCATTGATCGACATAACACTGGATTTTCTGGGGCCTGCCTCAGTGTTGGACTCCTCCAATGGTCGACACATATCAGAAGGATTCTTGGAATGCATAGCTTTCAATGGATGAAGGGTTGCAGTTTAAGCAAGTGGTGACAGTGCAGTATCTTGGTTTTTACTCTAGTTGGTGGAAAAGGCTGTAAAAAGGGAATCTGTGAAAGAAACCGTAGCCCCTGTACTGAGCTGATTCTCTGCTCCTGTTTGTACATTCTCTTATTTTGTGGACAGTGATAACTTGCAGATGTTTAGATAAGGGAATTAGGACTGTGGTCTTGCAGGGTCCATCGGTGCCTTTTTGATTGATAGACAGTGTCCTTACAGTAGCCAGGGCTGTACATGACATTCTCCTCAAGGGGGCGCCAGAGAGAAGGGTTTGCAACCTCACTGGCAGGGGTAATAAGTTCGGACTGAAAACCTCCCCACATCAGCTCACACTGTGCACTGGATATTCACAGAGCATCTTGAGTAGGACAGCAGGGAGCCGAACAAGAGGACATGTTGTGAACAAGCTTTATGGAGCATGGCGTACAGCCTGTGATGACTCACACTCACAGCCCTGCATTCACTTGGTGTCATAAGTCGCTTGGGAGAATGGCACTTGCTAGTTGGATAAAAATGCAGCCCCGCCTGCACCCAAAGACCCAGGTCCTCTGGAATAAAACCCAAATAAACGGAATCCCTGACTCCAGGGTTTGCTTCTCACTCTCCATTGATGGACTCGTGTTTTGTACTGTATGAGCCTTGCTAACTGTCATAGCTGGTGACCTGGGATGAATCCGCCTCCAGACAATGACATCACAAGCTACTGTACAAGTGAATGCAAGTCCTGTGAGGCTAGGATCAAACTTCCATCTAGAGCATATGTGTGCACAGATACTTACTGCTGTATGTCTACACCTCTCTTGGTTCATCTTACGGGTGACTGAGGAACTCCCAAGCTTGCAGGACCCAGTATGCTCTCTTCTGGAACAAACCCACTTTTATCTGGTTTGATCACCAACTGTACAACCACGTCACCACTGCACAATTGTGTTGTGAGTAGGTTTTGAAAAGTTGGTTGGAGAAAAAAATGTGTGTGTAAAAAAAATATTTTTGTACTTTCTTTTCACATTTTAGTGAAGAACTATTTGTCTTCTGTGAATATTTGCAATCAGTTTCCTTCTTTTCAATAAGGTGAATGTAATCAATAAACGTGGTGGTTGTAAGAGTGTGTGCTTTAATGTGTTTGAGCTGGCCTCTTTGTTACAAAGACATGTCCAAGTGTATAGATGCCAAACATGCCCTAACAGCACAGGACTGCATGTCATCCATGTAACATGTATGTCTGTGGCTTGGGGCCTTGGGGAATGACATGTACAGTAATACATATGACTGGTTCTGTGCCATTTACACCGGTCGTTTTATGCATCTTGAGCATCTGGATTATATCCAGTCAGGGTTATCCCATCAAATCGGTGTGAATGCTCTCAAGATGCATTAGGAGCAGATTCAAATTCGATCCCTAAACCACTTCAGGAGGTGGTCTGAGATGCATTTAGAGTAATTCTCTCCGAAGCCCATGTTGACCAACCTATCCCAAATGATAAGGTCTGTGACACACTGGTCCCTGTATATAGACACAGGAAATTCATATCACAAACAAGATGGAGGACACGTGTGGTTGGACATTAAGCAAAATAGGCTGATATGGAGAATGGAGAGATAATCCTGTTCAGGATGCTGCAGGATTAATCTATCTCATCAGCCGTCTTGTGTTGTAGTTAGCTATCGATATGGTATCCTTCCTTAACTTTAAGAAAACTTGCCATAACACAAGCTGTTTTGGAACCGACTGCCATCTTTGTTCTTCGAGAGTCAGAGCAAAACAGGAAGTGGGTTGTTAAGGTTTTGTATTTTACTCCAAAAATGGCAATCAGTTTTCAATCCGGTTAACCTGTGATGCATCTGACAACAAAGTGTAAATGTAATGTGGTTAAGTCTTATTCGGACACAACCTAGATAAAAATCATTTGAAGTAACCAGGTGAAAATGGGGTGAGTGAGAACATGTCACATACTCCATATTAATTTGACTCATCAGAGCTATGCGCACATGTCCCAGTTGACACATATGAATACTGATCCTCAAGTCTTTGGGAAGTATGTTATTCTTTTGGTAACTTTTTTTTTTTTTTTTTGGTCTGCAGTGAAAATCCAGCCCTACTGTAAAACATTATGATAGCACACTGTGTACATTGGGGGTTTTCAACCATTTCTGATCCACAGACCCCCACCCAGGCTCAAAGGTGGAGTAGAGGGTGTGATCTCAGACCCGCGGTGCTGCCTTTGCAAACATCCCTGTGGACCACAGACCTCCAGTTGTAAACCCAGGAAGTGCAAACTTCCACACCCTATTTTAGTACAGCCTGCAGTTCAGTACTGGCCTCTAGAGGGTGCCCCAGCATGGCTGCGTTATAGGCCAATGTTCAATGTTCATGTGAGATTTATATTTGTATATGTATATATATACACACACACACATAGTGTTTAATAATGCTTTCATTTAATCAAGCCTATAAATGAGTATCTGCCATTGACCCTCCTGCATATTACACAATAAACAAATGGTTGGGGGGGGGGGGGGGATTAAGAAATATGTTGAAATGCATATCATTATTATATTTGGCACTATATTTTTGAAGTAAGACTGTACAGAGCTAACAGATGGTTTCTATCTCTCATCCAGAAGTGGTGGCTAAGTGGGGGAACCAGGTCATGGGAGTGGGTATGAGGGGTGTGGAATGAGCAGTGTGAGCATGTAGAAGTAATCAATTCTGAGATTCATTCATTAACAAGAAAATCTATTTGTCTCCGATATTCCCTTCACTGTGTATGTTCCCAATGATGATTTTTTCATGTGTAATCAATTACTTGTTTTGGAAATTATAAAAAATGAAGAGTCTTTTTAACCATATCTTTATGAATACATTTGTACATAAATTTAAGAAATCGGCCAAATAATTTTTTGCACAATTCATTTTCCTCAATTTTGTTTTTGTAAGGTGAAAAAGGTTTGAGGCAGGAACTGTAAATTATCAGTATTCTTTATTTGGCAGAAGGGGAATCAGTTCACACAACAAAGATGCATGTGCAATTTCCACAGAGGGGCAGTTCCTCTGGGCATTTATAACATATCACATGTAGTCATATCACACCATTCGGTGTTTGCCTTCAGCTCAGCCAATCATCATTTATCATGTTTGCTGGTCTCCCAAATAAGGTCAACATGGTCAGATTTACTGCTTCCCCTCCCATCTGAACTACAATATTAGTAATTAAGAACAATGGATAATATTGATTAATATAAATTAATTATGTTAAGAAAAATACACACATATGTAAAATGTAACATGTTAACTCTAACATCCCCCCTTTAAACACATATGAATATAATGAATATAGGCATTACAATCAATAAAAGGTTAACATGTCAGGTCTCACTCATTTAAGATGGCTTGACCGGCCTCATCTTTAATTATTGTATATAGTTACAGTATTAGCAAATCACCACTTATTACATTTTACTGGACACCCATATAAAGTCAATAAAGTTAGACATTGTTTTAGAGAGTAAGCTTGGGCCAAACTCCCTCTCCATTTCAGGCCCTCTCCCATATAATGTACAGAATGTTAGTTATTGTATTAGTTAATATGAGTAAAATTACACACATACAAATAATTATAAGTCATCCCAACATTTTCACTCTAACAATTTTCCCTTTAAACATATATTGATATAGCTAATGAATATTTGTTTCACAACAAAAAATGCCAGGTCTCACTCTTTTTAAGATGGCTTGACTGGCCTATTGCTTGAGTGCTAGTTTATTTCACTACAGTAATGTGATGTGGTTATTATATCATATCCTAACATATGAAACATAGCTTTTTCAATGTTTGCTGTATGAATTATGTCTGACCTAATAGTGGTTAAAAAAAAGTAATTGTGGAACACCTGAAAAGAGGCACTGGCCTCATTACAGCAACTACAGAATTACAGAATTACAGAATTTGTGTGCAAACCCAACATTTAGATACATTCATGATGTCAGCATACTGCAGAAAGGACTGGCAGTAGGTGTTTCCAAGGAGGTATCTCCTCTGATGATTGACAGGTGCTTGTTGCTCAGCATTCAGGAGGACCCAGAGTCAAGATGCATGTCCCAATTCCACAGAGGGGCAGTCCCTCTTTATAACAGTCGTATCACATCAATCTGTGTTTGCATTTAGCTCAGCCAATCATCATTTGTTATGTTCACTGGTCTACCAGATAAGGTCAATAAGGTTAGAATTCCTGGTTCTGAGAGAGAGCTTAGGCAGAACTCCCTCAGTAGTGCAGACCCCTCCCATCTAAACTACAATGTTATTATTCAGTAACTGTGAACTATGGATAATATTGATTAGTTATGTTAGTAAAAATACACGCTAACACATATATAGTTTAACCCTGTTTACCCGAGCGAGGGTAAACGTTGCCGACTAAGAGGCACAGGAAGTTGATTTTAAAAAGTCGATGCTTTCCCCCAAAAAAAACAGTGTTGGAATTTATTTACAGTGGGCAGTGCAGAGATATGTCGTTTTATCACGGAAACATACAGACATACACGAACTAACAAAAATAATAATAAACAACGAAAGATTTCAGGTTGCAAATACTTTCAAGAACACTTAAATTCTTGATAACTTACAATTCAGTTGTTGTATAACCTATGACCTTTTCCACTGAGATCCCACCACAGACTAACTTGGACCAGGGATCAGAGCTACTACATCCAGGTAGCTCCTTCCTCCAGCCAAACCAACACATCAATTAATCAATTATCTTTTACTTTTCATATTTCAAAATCCCCAATAAGGCATAATGTACAATAGCATTTATATTGACTGAACAATGTAAAAATTACAATCGCACATTTCTCAGTTTCCTACTATACTAAAAAGTAACCCAAACCCACAACTGCCATGGCTCTTCCCAAAAGGAAAGGACTGAGCTTGCGCCAGAATTATTGTCAAACATTTTAACCCCAACTTTGTCATATACTGTATGCAGTCCTTTTTGCTGTTTTACTACTGTCTGGACATTCTGGGAAAACATTTGTCAGCTGCAATATTCTATTTATTCGAATGAAATGCTGATCATTACAGTTTCACTGTCGGTGAGATTTTTGACTTTCAGGCTTGTTGGGAAGAATTTATCATGTGTTTGCGCTTTGCTCATCAAGTGTGCAACGCACAGAGTGAGCAGGCCTGGGGTGCGTGGATGGTCACAGCGCAGCTGTTTGTATAATTGGTCCTGGTCCTCATCCTCATCCTCTTCCTCTTCCTCATGCTCATCCTCATCCTGCATTGATCTTCTCGGCAGCTGGTCAAAGATGGCAGAAATGAGATCTTGTCTTGCCCTTCTTGTCTCCTCCAGCAAAGACTTCCTTATCTCCAGTTTTTCTTTGGCTTTGAATGAAAGGCTCATCATGACAGTTTCACCATAGATGAGAATTCCTGTTGTCACGCCTGATGGGAAGAGTTCATCTGTTTGCACTTTGTGCATGAAGTGTGTGACATACAGTTTGAGCAGGGCTGTGGTGAGGAGACAGTCGGGCTGTAGCTGTATGTATTCCTGGTCCTGGTCTGATCTTCTCAGCAGCTTGTCAAAGAGGGTGGATATAAGAAGGGGATCCTTCAGTGCTTTTATTGCCTCCTCCAGTAAAGACCACTTTACCTTCTCTTTTCTTCTGGGATCGATCACTAGCAGACTCTTGGTTTTGTTCTTTGCCTTTACTGTTTGTGCTGTCATATCTTTAAAATGCTTCTCCATGTGCCAGGCCAGTATTGGAGCCACGTGAAAATAGAGGGGGATCATGGCTGGATGGTGCTGAGGTAAGCTGGAGACAGACAGGTTTATGGTCTGAGTACTCTACAGGAGTGTCAAGGATCTCACAGGTGTTAACTCGCCACATGGACTTTTCTTGAATGAAAATGTAATCTAACCTGGACTCCCTATTGTTTCGAGTGTAAGTGTATCTTCTTTCTGTCGGATTGACTCTTCTCCAGACATCCACAAGGCCAAGGGATGCTATGAACCTCTGAACACATTCTCGCAAAGTGGCATGGTGGTTCTGTGCTTCTGTAGGTGTCCTGTCCAAGTATGGGTTAAGAGCAATATTGAAGTTTCCGCCAATCACCAACACTCCTTCAGCACTCTCATGAAGGGCCAGTATGAGTGTGTCTAAAATATCTCCCTCTGATGGATGAATATACACACTCACAAGGGTGTACAGCTGGCCTCGTATTTTACATTTTACTATGATGTAACTTCCAAATGTATGTATATCGTTCTCAATTAACTCATAATCAATGTCCTTTTTAATGAGGATGGCAACTCTTTTACTGGGTGGATCATGCACTGCGTAGAAAGTGTGCCATTCTTCTAACATGTTGAATACACCAGTGTCCTTTGGTGCAATGTGAGTCTCTTGAAGAAAGACAATGTCCAAATTCCTGTTTATAATTTCCTGTACAAGTCTAATGTAAGTCACTTTGTTTTTAAGGCCATTTATATTCCAGGACATAAGCGATATCTGAGCTTCACCTCTGTTCATGGCTGCAATACGTGAAGATTCCCTGCTTTGAAGTTCACATAAGTACAGTTCCCCTGCTTCAGACATCACATACAGTAGAGTTCCTCTGCTTCAAGCATCACAGACAGTAGAGTTCCTTTGCTTCAGGTGTCATATATAGTACAGTGAATCTGTTTTAGATGTCACATGCAGTATTCCCTTGCTTCAAATCGGACTCTCTGCGTTATGTACCTGTGTGAATAGCAGGCCTGTGTCAGATGAAGACGACAATAAAAGGCACATCAAGTGTTTCAACACTGATCTCCTGAAAAAGTGCATTGTCAGTGCTATAGCCCTGTTTATATACACAGGAAAGGAGCTCTAGATCTGTAGTCACAGCTGCTGTGGTCTGCACTGTATGTCACAGACTGTACTGCAGAGTTCCAATAGTTCCCATGAGAGAATATGTTATTAAATGGGAGCATTGTGTTAGGTCAGGGCTGTGTAAGTAACTGAGAATGAGGCAGGAAATCCCAGACAAACTGCCCATTTAGTGCAGTCTGTGTTTGGCACCCCTCATGACACAGATTCCTTATGCTTACCTGCTGTCCAGTCACAGTTCTGTGAAAATATAATTAACTTAATGTGCTTGGTGCCTTAAATCCAAACCAATGATAGATCAAATTTTTTTGTATATATTCAATGTCAATTCAAAACATTAATAGTAGACACAGTAGCTGTGTTGGTTTCCTTCAGACAACACTGTTCAGTGTTGTTCATGTCAATCATTGTTCATGTCAATGATAGCACTGTAATTCTGTGCAGTATTACAGCAACTTAGCTTGTCGCTGTGTTTGAGTAATGTAATTTTACTCACCTGCACAATTGTGAGTACACCTGTAGCGACCACCAGAGTTCACCGAACCTGAAAGTGTCAAATGATTGAGATAAGCATGCGACCTCCAAAATTTGGACCAATAAGAAACATTTGTGTGTTGATTCATGACCAAACATGGAGTGGCATTTCTGAGTGATCACCTTTGTTCTATCCTTTTGACACTACGCACAAAAATTGTTATGTTATTGAACCTCCATTCCTGAGTAAAAGAAAGACTGATGAAGCATACTCCTCTTCTAGTGTGTTCATTCTTAATTATAACCCAATATAGTGGGTACATAACTATACATATATATATATATATATACATTGTTTTTGATAGTTATACATTGAAAACGATAAATATACATCATTTCTGATATATATTGAATCTTGAACTGATGCACTTGTTGTACGTCGCTCTGGATAAGGGTGTCTGCTAAATGCCTGTAATGTAATATATACATTGAAAACACTATATATATATATACATATGAATGCATAGAAAATATTTATATTGAAAAAATGATTAATATATACTGAGTATTTAATTGATATTGAATGAAAAAAGTCATAAGCCGCGTTTCCACCAAAAGTACATGGAACTTTTAGTCCCAGGAACTACTTTTCAAGGAACTAAAAGGTTCCTTCAGCCCATGGTTGTCTGCAGCCGCGTTTCAACCAAAATTACCCGGAACTTTCAGTCCCAGGAACTACTTTACCAGGAACTAAAAGGTTCCTTCAGCCAATGGTTGTCTGCGTTTCCACCGGGGTATAAAGTACCGCGAAGATTAGGCAAATTAGCCCACTGACGTTGTCGTCGGTCCATCTGTCATATGATTTCTTCTGTAACCCCATACTACCACCGAAGTAGCCTACATTATTTTCTAATAACCGGGACAGCCCAGAGGGGTTTATTCCACTTATATACAACGGGTTACCAACAATGACTATATATGGTTACTTTTGTATTTATTGATTTTCATATATCCTCTCAAACACATTCATTATGTTTTTATGCGAACATTCCCTTTCATGTCTTGACATCCGAAGCGACAGAATGCATTCACATTTATATGTATAACTGGCAACAACAGCAGAAAACATGCACACGTTGTAAACAATTTGCTGTTTTATTACTTTCTCGTCGTCAATTCCATATAGGCTAATCCCAAAATGACAAGAATAGAACAAAAACTCGGACTTGCGTAAAAATGTAAATTAGTAGTGGTACAGCCACCGTTTGCTTTCCTTCGAAGTTACTGCTAGCCGAGCAGCGAAGTGTGCCCTCCAGATGCAAACCATGCACCATAAATTAGTCCATAGTCTTCCTGGTCTTTTCGTGGAATTGAAAAATGGCAGTAAAATTGAGTAAAATTACAGCAGTCTGAAAAAGCTAAAGGGAAGATTACTAGAATTAACCTGTTATTTTACCCGGACAAAAAGTGCGGAAGGTGATTTCCAGTTTGCTTGTACTGTATCACCAATGTTAATTACGTAGAACTACCGCATACCTCACATCTGTATCAAACGTTTTGAGTCAATTACAACGGGCTAACAAAGAAAATCCGGAAGAAAATATTCAGCAACCGAATTAATCCGTTTGAATGTTTTAGTACGTAATATGCTGTCCCAGCACGAATGCTTAGCATTTTATAAAACGAATACTAAAGCAAGAAAAGAGCAGAAGAGCACACGTTATAATTCCAAGACGTTGGCAGGCTATAACCAAAAGTAGGCTACTGCGCCGCATAACATACAAGTTTGATTTGAAGTAATTATGAAAATAAATTGGTTTGCCGCTGCATATTTTCAAACATGGCGGGTAATGGCGGAAAATAAATACAATACAAATGCTACGAGTACTCGACCAATCAGAAATGTTCAGCACTGCAAGCTCCACCCAAAAGGTTCCTGTACTTTTGGAAAGTACTACCCCCCGAGCAGGAACCTTTTTGGGGGTAAAATAAAGCCCCCCCTAAATTTAGACCCTAGTTCCTGCGGTGGAAACGCACTGAGTTCCTCAAAAGGTTCCTAGTTCCGGGGTAAGTTCCTGCGGTGGAAACGCGGCTATATATATACATCGAACTTTGATTTGCCATTAGGTCCTCCACTGCAGAGGCCTGTGAGCTGTGGTGTAGTGCAGGGTATACGCAGGTATATGGCGTATACCTACTTATTTTTCAGTCAGAATTGCGTATACCCACTTCTAAATCCCCTCTGATGCGCATCATTCATTAGTAGGGAGGTCGAACGTTCTGCCCGCAATGTGATCACAATGAGCGTTTCACGCTCAAACATAAAACAAAACTGGCATCTGGGCTCACTTTCTAACAGGTCATTTAACAAGGAAATATACAAAATAAGAGTCGATAAAGCTATTAAATCGTTTCAAAAGTACACTGACAGTTCAGCAATGGCACGCACTTTCTTTAGAAAGTCAGAAATTATTATGCTAATTTGTCCTTGTTTACGAGCATTTGTGTATGCACTTCACGCTGCACCGAAATCAGTTGGTCATTATAAAAAAAATCTATACGCACTGAAGGCATTATTGCACATTTTATTACAATAAAAACTCACTGAGAAATAAGTTAATCGGCTATTATTTATTCATACTTTCATATATTTTGGTGTCCTAAAAACGGAAATTTATCACGTGACCAAGTCGTATTTACAAGGTGTTTGCGTTTGGGCGGTCATGGCAACTGGTAAATTTATGGCCTGAACAATACGTACGCTGGGGATGTAAGGAGGTGGACCAATGAAATCACCCACTGTTGGTCACATGATAAATTTCCAGTTTAAAAAAAATAATTATTATTGATCATATTTCAATGTTACAATACATTGTATAGAAAAATATATATTACAGTTGATCACATTGAAAGATCATTTTAACATCTTATATTCATACATGAAACAATATCAGAATAAATTTCCAGTTGTCCACCATGTGATAAAAGCGAGGTGAGGTCAGTGAAACGTCACAACTCGTAAACTCGGGTATCATGGAACCGGTTTACCGCTGGTATTTATCACTTGGTCTGCCATTCGAGTGCAACTTCCTGGTGGTAAATTCGGAAATAACCGACTTTACGAGGTGACGAGGACCGACCGAATGCACCATTTCTACAGCCACTTTAGAAGCGAAATGGCACCAAAAAAATTGTCGCTCGCTATCTTATTCGAAATAACACCAGAAGGGATTTTGTATTGGTGAAATGAACTGTCATTCAAATTGCAGTCATCATCCCGATTGTTAAATTCTGATCCGTTTAAGTTATACCGGCAAAGAGGCTCTCCAAAATGTTTTCTAACATGGCTAGCTAGTAAATCTAGTTTGAACAAGGATATTTTTGCATGCAGATCTTAACCAATATGTTGTCTGCAGTGTGGCATAAAGCATTTTAGTTTTACGAATGGGTATTTTTTTTAATTACGATGAAAAGGAGACATGCGCGTTGCAAATTCTACTGCAATAGAATGCCCAGCCAACCTGGAGCACGTACATGACTTCTGGTGCCTAGATCGCCTGAAATCCTCATTTGAACAAGGATGTTTTTGCATAGATATCTTCACCAAGGTCTTGTCTGCAGTGTGGTATGAAGAACTTTAGTTTTGCGAATGGATATTTTTTAAAATTACAATGAAAATGAGACATGCGCGTTGTAAATTCCAGCAAGCTACTACAACAGAATGCCCAGCCTATCATTCCATATATATCAAACGTGTAATCCATCAATGTTCATTCCATATATATCAATGTGTAATCCATATATATCAATGTTCATTCAATATATATCAATGTTCATTCCATAAATATCAATGTTCATTCCATTAATATCAATGTTCATTCAATATATCAATGTTCATTCCATAAATATCAATGTTCATTCCATGAATATCAATGTTCATTACATAAATGTCAATGTTTATTCCATAAATATCAATGTTCGTTCAATATATATCAATGTTCATTCCATAAATATCAATGTTCATTCCAAAAATATCAATGTTCATTCAATATATATCAATGTTCATTCCATATATTTTATTTTATTTATTTATTTATTTTTTAATTTAACCTTTATTTAACCAGGTTAGTCTCATTGAGATTATAAATCTCTTTTTCAAGAGAGACCTGGCCAAGAAAGCAGCAGTCGATTACAGACACAACAAAATTTCAACATTTATAAAAGCAGACAAACAGCAATGTTCAAAGTTTCACAATCTGGTTAACATGAGTAATCTGTATTGCAACTAAGGGTCAACACAATTACAAGTTTCACTTTCCTCCATAACCTTAAGCCTTTTTAAAAAAAAATCATTTAATGATAAAAGCTCCTGTAAATTAAGTTCGTTCTGGAGCTCATTCCACACAGAAGGAGCTGAGAATTGGAATGCTTTTTTGCCAGTCTCAGTATGAGCCTTTGGCACAGACAATAAAACACTGTTTTGTGAGCGAAGTCGGTATTTTCCATTTGTCTGCTGGACAATGTACATGCATAGGTAAGATGGAAGCAATTTCAATATGGCCTTGTAAATGAAAATATACCAGTGACACAGCCTACGTAATGCCAAGTAGGGCCAGCCCACTTTTCCATCAAAAATGTGTAATTTGTGACAAACCTCAGTGCCCCATGATACACCATGTCCAACCGATGCAATGACGCTAAAGGTGCATGCATATATAAAATGTCTCCATAATCTATTACCGGTAAGAAAGTAGTTGAGACTAGCCTCTGTCTCACCTCAAGAGAAAAACAGGACTTGTTTCTAAAATAAAAACCCAACTTAAGCCTAAGCTTTTTTACAAGGGAATCTATATGAAACTTAAAAGTGAGACCATCATCTATTAAAAAACCTAGGTACTTATAAGTTGTCACCCTTTCAATTGGTTTATTCTGTGTGGTAACGATACAAGGTAATGTCCGCGGCTCTATCTTTGACCTGGTGAAGAGCATCAACTTGGTTTTATCAACATTTAAAATAAGCTTCAGCTGATAAAGCTGAGCCTGTATGGTATTAAAAGCAGAGGTATGTTATGTGATGTAGGTCTTCAAAAGCCTTTTTTACTGTTTCTGCATAAGAGTAGATGACTGTGTCATCTGCATAAAAATGAAAACTGGCATTTGCCACGTGTTTGCCAATATTGTTTAAATAAACCGTAAATAAAAGAGGTCCCAGGACTGAGCCCTGCGGCACCCCATTCTGTACAGTGAAAACACTAGATGTCTTTCCATCGAACTGGATGCACTGTGTTCTATCTAAGAGGTAGCTTCTGAACCAGGAAACTGCCTGGTCAGAAAATCCTATATTGACTAGTCTTTGTAGCATGATGTCATGATCTACAGTGTCAAATGGCTTTGACAGGTCAATAAAAGGGTGACGCAGTGTTGCTTCTTATCCAGCGCACTGATAACATCATTAACCACTTTAATTGCTGCAGTAGTAGTGCTTTGATGTTTTCTAAAACCTGATTGGCACTCAGCTAAAATATTGTTGTTGCTTAAAAATCCCTTGATCTGATCACACACCAGTGTCTCCAAAACCTTAGCCAGAATTGAAAGCTTAGAAACAGGCCTGTAGTTATCTAGATTTGAGGGCTCCCCTCCTTTAAATAGGGGCAGAACAAAGGCAGATTTCCATACACTGGGGATGACATTCAATTCAAGAGTGAGATTAAAGAGATACGTTAGGGGCTCAGCAATAAAATCAGAAGAAAGTTTCAATAGATAAGGATCCAAGTTGCTTTTATTGAGTCTATACCTTTAAGCGCTTTGTATACTTCTGGTACAGAAAAAGGGGAAAAACAAAAACTTTGTCCCATTCTCTTATTTACAACGGCATCAGTAAATATATATCGAAGATAAATATGTAATTCCTGTTTGGCTTACCATGAGTATATATATATATATATATATATATATATATATATATATATATATACACACACACATACACAGACACACACACAAATATAGTATCCTGTTGGAATTTCCATTATTTTTCTTTTTATTTATTTTGCCATTCCTGTAGACCAAAAATTGTTAACTGAGCATTCTAATTCTAACACTTCAACACTGTAAAACTCTCTACTAGTAATTGAAAGCAACGGAATTCTAGAACACTGAAAACATTTCTTAAAAAACATTCCAAAAATCTACACTTCAAAGGTTAAAATAATGTATAACAGTTTTGAAATCACATATTTTTTATACTTACCATTTTTTCATCTCTAGCACTGTGAACTTTTAACTAAACATAGAACTAATCAATATGTACAAAGATATGATAGAAGAGTTTTGTTCTGAACATTGCGGAATAATCTACAACCGTTTCTGTTTCAATTGTCATTTCCCATCTGTGGGGATGTTACTGGGTATTTTGAAACAATTGTTTTCCCCATTTCTGGCTTCTACAAATATTATCAAGAGGGAAGACATTAACAAAATATCAGTGCGAATCTGCACTGTACCACAGAACCAGATGTGTTCTTTCAGAGAATAATAAGATTGTATTTGAATACTCACTGGTCCTTCAGCTCTGTACCTGCAGCTTCATCTCACCAATCAGACATTAGATTCTTCAATAGGCTACCAAGGTGAAAACTCAGTGCTTTACCTCCTCAGTTTGGTCAATAACACTGCGAAATTGGCTGCTGCTGTTTTGTTTTATACTGTTTTGTATTTGTTTTGTACATCAGACACGTCATAAAACCATTTGACACCATAATGCAGATCTGTTGGTTTAATTCAGACCTACACCCAGTGCAAACATATAGTGAAAGAATTAGAAAACAAAGGTAAACAGATAGAAGAACGTAACATAATAGAGGAGTGTTGTTTTGTTTGATGACAAGTATAACAATCCGGATCTCCTGGCACACACCCCACACAACCATGTGAATCAATAATGCCAATCTGCATGTTTGGTCATTCAGATGAATAGAGACTGTGCATGCCAGAGGAATAAGAATATAACACATGAAACAATATGAGGTAATTAAGGAGTGGGGTATTGCATGGTGACACCTATGAGGATCTGTATTTCATAAAATGAGAATTAGGGGAGTTCGAGCTTCATTTTTGTGAAAATTAGTTATATGCAAATAAATGCTAAATTTATCATTCTTTTTATGTGTGTGATGTGAAAAATGTAATGTAAAAACTTTAAAATCAGGATGTAATTATTGTTTTTAGGTAGTTCTTAGTGATAAAGCCGATGGAGCTGGAATTAGACTGCATGGTCCAATCTGTACAGAAACAACATCCAGTCACAAATCTTTAGCTTTCAGACCCCACAGTCAGCTGTGTTGTTTTTGTCAAGTGATTCTGAGATTTATTCAAATAAGCAACAAATTAATTTGTCTCCCATATTCCCATGGCTGAATAAATTACAAATGTTTAGTTTTTCATGTGTAATCAATGACTTGGATTATGATAAAACAAGGAGAGTTTTTTAACACCTCTGTACACATTTGTACAGTATTTTTGGAAATTCACAAATTAGCTTTTACATAATTAATTCTCTCAGTGTTGTTTTCATATGTGCAGTACCTTTTTTGTTTTACTACTGTTGATACAGTGGTCACAGGTCATGCATAAAGAAAATAATAATTAAAAGGGAGAAAATAACAATAATCTGTTTTAAACAGATTAAAAACAATCTGTTAATATGCATTTTAGTTTTACTTTTTAATGATTTCATTTTTTTTTTTTTTTTTTTTTTCTTTTGAGGAAGTTCTAAATCCAAAAGATAAAATCTAACTTTCAAAAATGAAAAAACGAAAGTGGAAAACATTGGCACCAGATGATCCTGTTAGATTGCCCAATGTAGGCTGTGGTGTGGCTAAATAAATGCAATTTACATATGTAAACTGCACTGTCTATCGTTCCATAGTCTTTCATATTCACACGACTGTAAACATCACATCACAAGATGTGATGTTTATAGTCAGGGCAAGGTGTTTGTCTTCAGTCCAATGGCCAGGCATGATAAATCACGTAACATAACATAATGACGAGAACAGGCCATTCAGCACAACATTGCTTGCCATTTTCTTACTTTTGAATTGTACTTACTGTAATGCTCAGTTTACCTACAAATTAGACAGCATCTAGCACAGCTATAAGGCCTGGTCTTCAAAACCCCCAGAGTTTCTGCATCAACTTTAGCATGACCTGGCAAGCTAGTCCACGCAGTGAGTACTCATGTAACCTTTAAATATTCACACATTTCATTAGAAAAAATAAAACCTCAAAACACAGCTTTAATATTTCAAGTTGTTTAATTTCATAAAGATTTTAATAGATTATATCCTTTCGCTAACATAGGGGAGAGTCGCCATAACTGCAACGCTTAATAAATGTAACGTGGTTAATAACTTAATGTATAATGGCGCTCCCAAAGACATTTCTGGTTTGTACATGTGCAATTCAGTCCTCGACTGGCTCCCAAATAAAGGGAGCAATGTGATAGCTTTTTTATTTTCCTCTCCCTTATAGCTTTATTTGCCCACATTACTTCAACACATCCTGTTCCATCAGTCCTCGCTTCCCCAAGTCATCTTTACTAAAGTTTTGCTTTGTGTTCTCACAACTATAGCTTGACAGCTTCTATCTTTGCAGTCTATACCTCCTTACCCATTTCACTCTCAAACTTGCCTGCTTCCCAGGTTTTTAGTTTAGATAATCTTGTGCTACCCGAAGTATAAGCTGCCCCGGTGTAGCAGGACCCCTCCAGTTCAGGTGCAGCCCGTCATGCTTGTACAGGTCACTCAGTCCCAAAAGGAGTCCCAGTGCCTCATTAACATGTCTATTTTATTTGTATAGCACTTTTTACAGAAAACTGTCACAAAAACACAGTTTTCACAGAGTCACAGCAGGAAAATTGGGCAAAAACCAGACCTAAACCCCCAAAAAGCAAGTGAGGTAAAAACTCCCCAGTGGGAAGAAAAACATTCAAACCATGGCGAGAAAAAACTCCCCGATGGGAAGAAATCTCAGGAGGAACCTGGCTATAGTGGGGGAGCCCATCCTCCGCTGGCTGGCCTGGTGTAGAGGTAAAATGGATGTACCAGAAATGTAATAATGGATCTATCATTACAAATGATCAAATGGGCTCAGAAGGTTACAGTTGAGATATTAAACTAGTTAGTGAAGAAGAAAGTCCAAATGAAGGGATATATAATATGCAGTTTAACAGGGCATGGTGATGCATCAGGGGCTCCACGTTGCGTCAAGGTCTGGGCTTGAACCAGGAGCGGGACAGGGCTGGAGCAGTCTGCAAACTCAGGGTGAGGGAGAGCCCAGAGAGGTCCATGGGCTCAGGGCAATGGAAGCACAGGAGACCCAGGGAAAAAGAAATGGTGAAGATTAGGCACTGTCAAAATCTAATGTCAGAATTGTCAAATCCAATTTGGCATACATTTGAAAGCACTAAAAATATCCCACAATGCACTGTAATATTGTGTAAACAGCCATGGTCACTACAAAGGTGGAAGTGAACCATGATGCTTTGCAAACTGTTTGCAAAGCTTTTTTATCTTTATTATATGCATACATGTACAGGCGATGTTATGCATCAATGAATGAGGAAGGCAAACTCACTGGGCAGAGTCAAAATCAAATAGATCATTAGTTATCACACCAATGAATAAAGAACCATCTAGGTGGTATGTTTAAGGTTTTTTAGCTATACATGAGAGACATGTAGCCTAGGTGATGACACTGAAAGATGACTAAAGAGAAGGTCTGCTGATCCCTATATGGATATTCCCTAGATTAGAGATCAGAGAGTAATGAACTGTTTCAGACACAGCTATTGCCACCAGGATGGACATCTGGTAATGCAGCCAGTGATTCCACACCTTCCATCTCCAGGCTCAGAAGAATTCCTTAGTTGGGTTAAAAAAGAGCGAGAAGGCCAAGATGAACTGCACCACCATATGAGTTTGGGCTGGAACCCATTCATTCAAAGGTGAGAGTGGCAGAAGGCAACATTCTTCTGTATGTTGACAAATTAAGGCCTCAACAGCCCTCTCTCTTCTGGTGGAACTAGCCTTTCATAGAGTATATCAAGAAATGTGATGAGGTGGCCTGTGTTGTATAAACTGATGGTCAGTACTGTAGGGCACCAGCATTGGAAACGGCAGCATGCATGGTGATATTGCACCGCTGGAACTGAAGCTGGTTTCATCCACATGAGTTAATATGTGTATCATCTCAATTTGTTATACTTCTTTGAAACCCCACAAAAATCAGGTTTTATTTATTTATTTAGTTATCTTATTTTTTTATTACCCCCACCCTAAGAGGACCAAAAACTTTACAGACTTTACATTATATATATATATATATGCTGTACGGCATTCATAGCAATCATCCCCTCCATCCTACAATGATGTTTGACCTGGTTCTCAAATCTGTGCAATCTCAAATCCTCTATGTTTGATGCTTGAATTATAAATCTTTTGGCCATTAATATAATTATGTTTTTTTTATTATAGGACATTTGTCACCCAAATCGCCCAAAATTATATTGTAAAGGTCCAAATGACGCATGTCCTGAATATAGGACAGCCAGTTCTGTAGCTCCATCCAAAAGGATGCTCTCCATCCAAAAGGATGCTAACGTTTTATTTATTGAAACAATAGGGGGCAACTCTTTAATAAAACTGTGGAAAACTGATGATGGTGTTCCGTAACATTCAACAGGATAGAATGAGAAAATGAGGGTTAACAGACAGAGATAAAGTAATGAAGGAGTGGTGATTTGTGTAGTGTTGGATATGAGAATCTGTATTTTGTACCTCACAAAAATAGGTATTCTAATTGTATTCTAGTTTTACTTTTTATAATACTGAGTCATGTGATCTGTGATGTCACATTACCTCTTATCCATTTTATTCTCAATGGACAGCAGTATCTGATGAGCCCATGTGAGGCCTGGATGAGAAGGAATCCCTATCTGTATCTTCATTAGACGAGTGAGAATCCAGGTTAGTAGGTGATGAAGAAGAATGCATGTTGATATTGAATGACAGGAAAATCTATGCTGCTGCCCAATGAGTAAAAATTAGTTCTAGAACTGAGTGAGCTGAAATTCACATCAGTATCAGCCAATAGGAATCAATGTCAATATCCAACAAGTTCAAATTCGTGTCGATATCGGGTGAAATAAGAATCTATTTCAGTTCTTCATGAAAAATATTTCAGTGAGGAATCCATATTTAGATAATCTCTTATCATGATCAGTTAACACTCGGTCTCTACCCTCAGATGAAAGGGAGATCTTCACGTTCTTCACAGAAATTATAATATCTGATTTCCTGAAAGATTTTGATCCTCTCTTAGCCAAATGATTCATCCACACTTCTTTCTTTTTCCTCAGCAACTTGAACATGGACTTGAGAGCTGGTTCTCTCTGTCTTTTTAGAGCATGCTGCAGAAATGACCAATTCACTGTTTGTGGTTCCATTCTGTAGATCTCTGTCAATGCCATGCTTTGCTCCTGCTTCTTGTTTTTGAAGGGCCCCAATTGCCATTCCAAATATCTGGCCAGTCTGGAGTCGACAAAGAGGAACTGGCTAACAATACATTCATCTGAGTCTATTTTTGCTGTAAGGGCACCAGGTCTGGAGTTTTTAGCTTTTAAAAGTGGGGTGAATGAGAAAGGGATACCTTGACTGTTTGACAACAAGCTAAGGCAAATGGGATCATGGTCTGAAGTCTTTGTTTGTCTGATCTTACAACTCTGAACTAAACTGACAGAAGTTTCCTGTATGAAAAAGTAATCTAACCTTGACTCGGTATCTCCTTGAGCATACGTGTATCCTCTCTCCGTTGGGTTGATTTTTCTCCAGATATCCACAAGATTGAGGGATGTTGCGAATCTCTCAACACATTTCCGCAAATCAGCATGTTGTTTATTTCGTCTTGTTGATGTCCTGTCTAAGTGCGGGTCGAGTGCAGTGTTGAAGTCTCCTCCAATTACTAGCACCCCTAAATCAAGCCCATTTAGGCAGAGTGCGATATTGTCTAAAACACGGTTGTCATGTTTGTGGTTGTACACATTCACAAAGGTGAAAAGATGACCTCGTAGTTTACCGAGAAGTATAATGCTACTTCTTTCATTATCTTTACATTCATGAACATATTCCCAATCCATCGTCTCCCTAATTAGGATGGCCACTCCTTTTTGAGATTTATCATACTTTGTGAAATATGGTGTGAAGCCATCCAGCTCATCAAATACATATTCGTCATCTGGGCCAATGTGGGTCTCTTGAAGAAAGGCAACGTGTGAATCCTTGATTTCTTCCAAAACGCTTTTCTTTTTATTTTTATATTTAAGTCCATTAATGTTCCAGGATAAACAATGAAGGACTTGATGTCTTGATCCACTCATGTCTGTAAAACATCGGCTAGAGTATGAATGAATGAATGAATTAATTAATTTATTTATTTATTTGACAATATAAAAACAGGATTTCATAAGACTGCATAGCAGACAGCAATCCTTTAAAAACTGTCAAGGATAGAAACAGAAGACAGCCAGCAGGCTTACTTCCATTGTGGCCCTCTAACATTCAAACACAGACATGACAAAACATCCAATACAATACAGTTAATGCAATAAAAACACATATGACAGAACAATACATTCATCACAGGAGAGACAGCATACTGGCAGACTGGCAGATTATATTGTAAAAAACAATGAAAATGAGAATCAACTAGATGGGCACGAGAATGGAAAAATAACTCTGATCAATTTATTTTGTGCTGTTTGTGATTTATGTTTGAGGCGCTGAGGTAATCCTCATGACTGGCTTTATGTGAACTGAGATGTTGGCAGCAACATCGATGAATCAGCTGAGGTGTGAATCGGCTGTAGTAATGTCCCAACAATCAGCAGTGTGCGTGCGTGCAGGTATGTTCGCATGCAACATTGAGTTGCACTGTAAACCTCAGAACCCTTGCAAAAGCCATGCGCCACTGCTGGAAAAAATCATGAGGGAAACTCTAATATATAAGGAATTCTTGCGTCCATTATTTTTCATTTCATGTATTTTGTAATTACTGTATACAAAAATGTCCGTAACTGAACATTCTAATTCTGACATAACAATCCCTCCTGAAAATTGAAAGCAATGGAGTCCTTAGACAACTGAATTGGAATTTTGAAAAAAAAAATCTATTCTTCAAAGTGGAAAATAACACAAAGCTGGAAAAGAACAGAATTCTCTGTTGGGTGTCATTTTTATGTTTTTAAATCATATATCTAAAAAACTTCCCTTTTTTCAACAAATTCTTTAGCATTGAGAATTTCTGACTGAACATACAACTAACCAAAACTGTCAATTGTCATTTGCGGGGAAGTCACTGGATAAAAATATTTCAAACTATTATTTTCCACATTTTTGGCTTCAATGAATATTATTAAGAACGGAAACACTGGAAAATATCAGTGCGAATCTGCACTGTACCACAGAACCAGATGTGTACTTCAGAGAATAATAATGTTGTATTAGAATACTCACTGGTCCTTCAGCTCTGTACCTGCAGCTTCTTCTCACCAATCAGACATTAGATTCTTCATCTAATGTCTGATTGGGCTACTCAGGTGAAAACTCAATGCTTTACCTCCTCGGTTTGCTCAACAACACTGCGTAATTGGCTGCTGCTGTTCTGTTTTATACTGTACTGCGAAAACATCTTATAAAAAAAATTGCACATACTGTACCTCCCAGTTTTGGCTTTAATTACATCAGACACACGTTATAAGACAATTTGACACAATAATGCAGATTCGCTGGTTTAATTCAGACGTACACACAGAGCCAATACATGTTGAAAGAATTAGAAAATAAAGGTTAACAGACAAAATAACGTAAAATAATAAAGGAGTGGTGTTTTGTTTGGTGAAAAGTATGAGAATCCGTATTTTGTGGCACACACCTCGCAAACCCATGTGACTCAATAATGCCAATCTGCATGTTTGGTCATTCGGGTGAACAGAGACTGTGCATGCCACAGGAATGAGAATAGAACACATGAAAGAATATGAGATAATTAAGGAGTGGGGTTCTGCATGGTGACACCTATAAGGATCTGTATTTCATAACTTGAGAATTAAAGTGTCATATTTGTAAAAATAGGTTATATGCAAATAAATGCCAAATTTATCATTCTTTATATGTATGTGATGTTATAAATTTTAAAAACAGTGTGTAATTACTGTTTATAGATTGGTCAGATTGAGATGGAATTAGACTACATGGTCAAATCTGTATTTAAACAACAGTCAGCTGTGTTGCTTTTGTCAAGGGATTCTGAGATTCATACAAATAAGCAAGATATTAATTTGTCTCCCATATTCCCATAGATGAATAAATTACACACATTTAGTTTTTCATGTGTAATCAATGACTAGGATTATTATAAAACAAGGAGAGTTTTTTAACATCTCTGTACACATTTGTACAGTATTTTTAAAAACCCACAATTAGCTTTTACATAATGAATTCTCTGAGTATTGTTTTCATATGTGCAATACCTTTTTTCTGTTTTACTACTTTTGATAGACTAATCACAGGTCCTGCATAAAGAAAATAATAATTAAAAGGGAGAAAATAACATTCAAAAACATTTAAAAATCTGTTAATATGCATTTTAGTTTTACTTTTTAATGATTTTATGATTTAATGATGATATTTATTTATTTATTTTTTTTGAGTAAGTTCAAAATCCAAAAGATAAAATCTACCTTTCAAAAATGAAAAAACCAAAGTGAAAACATTGGCACCAGATTATCCTGTCAGGTTGCCCAATGTAGGCTGGGGTGTGGCTAAATAAATGCAATTTAGTTATGCAAACTGCACTGTCTATCCTTCCATAGTCTTTCATACTAATAATCACAAGATGATGTTGATGTTTACAGTCAGGGCAAGGTGTTTGTCTTCAGTCCAATGGCCAGGCATGATAAATCACATAACATAACATAATGACGAGAACAGGCCATTCAGCACAACATTGCTTGCCATTTTCTTACCTTTGAATTGTACCTACTGTAGTGCTCAGTTTACCTACAAACTAGACAGCATCTAGCACAGCTCTAAGGCCTGATCTTCAAAAGCCCCAGAGTTTATGCATCAACTTTAGCATGACCTGGCAAGCTAGTCTACGCAGTGAGTGCTCATATCACCTTTAAATGTTCACATGTCTCATTAGAAAAAAATAAAACCTCAAAACACAGCTTTAATATTTCAAGTTGTTTAATTTCATATTGAATAGCCAACCACCTCCAGAGTCACTATCTCTCAGCTCCTCTATCTAGCAACTGCTCCTAAAGATGAAGAAGTCATATATTTTTTTTTTAATTTTAAAAGATTATATCCTTTCGCTAACATTGGGGAGAGTGTCAATGCTTAATATATGTAACACGGTTAATAACTTAATGTATAATGGCGCTCCCAAAGACATTTCTGGTTTGTACATGTGCAGTTCAGTCCTCTACTGCCTCCCAAAGAAAGGGAGCAATGTGATAGCTTTTGTTCTGTTCCTCTCCCTTACAGCTTTATTCGCCCACCAGGTAGACTGTTTTTTCAAACATATAATTATTCTTTTTTACATTTGGAATGAATTCATTTGTGCATCAAGAATAAGGCTTTTGAACCTGCCCCACTTTTCATTCACTGTCTTTTAATCAAGAAGTTATTTAAACTCTTGCATCTTGTTAAATTTGACATGCCTAAAATAAATAACTTAATTTAGAGGAGGCCCTCTTAATTGGCCAAAATATATCAAAACTAACTGTGGAAAGATCACTTGTCCCAAATGACTCCACTACCTCTGTGCTGCAAATTCTGTTAAGATCAGTACACAGCACAAGATTCAGTGAGGAGTCTGTATTTTGATAATCTCTCGTCAAGACCAACTAACACTCTGTTCCAAGTGTGCAGAACCTTTTCAGCAGAGCTGAATTGGGTTATTGTTTCAACAGGTGAGGACTTGTGGGTGCAAGACAGAGAAATTCTGTGTAACTGTACATAACTTGAACAGTCAGATGTGTGCTTGTTAAGGCTGTGGAAATGCACAAAACCTGTATAACTGGGTGTGTGCCCTCCTGGACTGGTTAGGCTTGAAGTACATTACATTACATTACATTACAGGCATTTGGCAGACGCTCTTATCCAGAGCGACGTACAACAAAGTGTATAACCATAACCAGGAACAAGTATGACGAAACCCCTAGAGAGAAGTACCGGTCCAAGTACAGGGAACAACCGCATAGTTCAACTTGGACCCTGGTGGTTAAACTGATTAACACTGACAACGAGAACGGCAACAACGCAATCTATGGAAAAATAAAAATAAATAAAAATACAAGTAGTCGTTAAGACTGGCGCATCAACTATGTCACCTATTAAACAGCTGCCTAGTTACACCCCTAAGTTTAGTCATTTACAGGGGGGGAAGGGAGGGATGGGGAGAGGTGCAGCCTGAAGAGGTGGGTCTTCAGTCGTCGTTTGAAATGGGTCACAGTCTCAGCTGTTCTGACCTCCACAGGGAGGTCATTCCACCATCGTGGGGCCAGAACAGACAGGAGACGTGTTCTGGAAGTGCAGGTGCGAAGAGGGGGAGGTGCTAGGCGTCCTGAGGTAGCAGAACGGAGGGATCTGGCTGGCATGTAGGGTTTGAAAATCTTGTGAAGGTATGCTGGGGCTGATCCCTTGACTGCCTGGTATGCTAGAACCAATGTTTTGAATTTGATGCGAGCTATAACAGGCAGCCAGTGGAGGGTAGTGAGCAGGGGAGTTACGTGGGAGTGTCTGGGGAGGTTGAAGACCAGACGAGCCGCAGCATTCTGGATGAGCTGCAGGGGTCTGGTGGCAGATGCCGGTAGTCCAGCCAGAAGAGAGTTGAAGTTGAAGTATAGGATGTATATGAAATTACTGGAAGTGCATTCCACGATATAACTCTGGATTTTCTGGGGCCTGTCTCAGTGTTGGACTCCTCCAGTGGTCGACACATATCAGAACGATTCTTAGAATGCAAAGCTTTCATTGAATGAAGGGTTGCAGTTAAAGTAAGTGGTGACAGTGCAGTACCTTGGTTTTTCCTCTAGATGGCAGAAAGGGCTGTAATAAGAGAATCTGTGACAGAAACGGTAGCCCATATACTGACCTGATTCTCTGCTCCTGTTTGTACATTCTCTTATTTTGAGGACAGTGATAACCTGCAGATGTTTAAACAAGGGAATCGGGACTGCAGTTATGCAGGGTCTATAGGAGCCCTTCTGATTGATAGACTGTGTCCTTACAGTAGACTGTGCTGTACATTACATTCTCCTCAAGGGGGCGCCAGAGAGGGGTTTGCAACCTCACTAGCAGGGCTGATAAGGTGAGAAGTTCGGACTGAAAACCTCCCCACATCAGCTCACAGTGTGCACTGGATATTCGCAGAGCATCTTGAGTAGGACAGCAGGGAGCCGAACAAGAGGACATGTTGTGAACAAGCTTTATAGAGCATGGCGTACATTATGCCTAAATCACTGCAGGAGGTGGTCTGAGACGCATTTGAGACAGATGTTATACGAGTGTAAATACATCTGTCTCTCCAACACCCATTTGACAACCAAAACTCCTCCCAAAGAATAACGCAATGCAATGTAGCCATCCCCCCAAGCGGAACACGCGTAGCTTCACAATCGCAACACATGCAGGTGAAAATGGATTGAGGTAAGAGCTGTAAATAATCAGTATTCTTTATTCTGCTGAACTGGAGTCAGTTCACACAACAAAGATGCCTGTCCAAATTCCATAGAGGGGCGGTCCCTCTGGGCATTATTAACACTCAGATCACATCCCTCGGTGTTATTCACATACATATATATATATTACATATATATAAAATGAATTGTCAGCAAGGTGAGGATTCATTTATATATGTTTAATTTTCTGAACCAAAAAATTTTAATCACTAACACCCTTGTTTGACAAACGGCACTCTGAATACCAAACACAAGTGCATCAACCGCTAAAATACCTAATTTACTCAACATGTAAAATATATTTATTTGATTTCATTTCGTAATTATTATCAAAGATATGAATTATAAATCAAATCACCACATTCATCGATAAAAAGTGCAAACTGTTTGAATCTTTATCAAAATGTACCACTTACAACCAGATGAAAATTAAGAAATGTATCAACACATATTCATATCTAATCTAAAGACGAGGTTCATCTACCTTTAAACAATTAACAAAGGTTGCAGACATGAACAGTCACACAAGAAATGAATGAGAGAAGATACTAAACCACAGCATTTGTCCCAAAGTAATCCAAAAAGGCAAAAACCAAAAGACAGCAGTGTATTCCAAAGGAACCAGAGATTAAAAATAG
>NC_057940.1:50546045-50597083 GCF_018555375.3 Anguilla rostrata | reverse complement strand
AAAAAGTGTTTGTTCTTTGGTTTGTTATTTAATAAATCAGCCAGTGTTAACTGAATTCTGTTCTACCTAAATTAATTTTTTTGTAAACACACAGGAGGCCTAATACTTTTGCCCTGTACTGCATATATAGTGATCTCCATGATGTTTGGGACAAAGCCATATTTTTCCTTGATTTGGCTCTGTACCCCTTAATTTTAGATTTGTAATCAATTCATATGTGGTTAAAGCTGAGATTCTTTGCTTTTATTAAAGCATATTTTATTACATTTGGGTTTCAACATGTAGAGATGACAGCACTTCTTATACATAGCCCCTCATCCCCCCTGTTTCACATATGGGGGGGGGGGGGTTGCATCATGAGCAGCTTCTTTCCTTTCTTTCCATCACTTTCATAAAAGTTAACACTTGTCTCATCTGTTTGTTTTTAAGCAAACTAACTCTCTAACTCTTTCTGGTCTTTATGTTTAAAGTCAGTTTGAAGTTGGTTAAATTGTACTTTATTGAACCCTGTGGGGAAATGTGTCTCAGCATTTGACCCATCCTAGCTTCGTGGGAGCAGTTTTTTTTGGTGTGTGGGAATACCCACACCTGGGGAAACCTGGGAAACCGTGTGAGAACATGCAAGCATAGGGAGGAAGCTCTTTGAGGTTATACTTGCGTCGTCATCCCATTATGATAGTCTTTGAAACATCTAGGCCTACGTCCTGGAGAGTGTTCTTGATCTCTTCAACAGACGAAAAGAAGTTTTCACACCTGAAAGTATTCTGTCATCCACTGCAGTGGTCTCCCATGGTCTACCATGTTGTTTGCTTTTGGTGAGCTCACCAGTACGTTCCGGCTTCATAACAAGCATTCAAACAGTTGATTTTGAGACACCCACTATTTTGAGGAATGTCTCTGATTGACTTAGTCTGATTTCCCAGCCTCATGATGACCTGCTTTATAGGCATTGACACTTCTTTGGTCCTCATTTAGAGAGACAACAGCAACATACTCCAAATGCAAAATGAATGCCACAACGCAGTCGGCCAAGAAACAACTGTGCAGCCAATTGTCAAATTACTTCCAGTACCCGAAAATATGGATGAGGTGGGGGGATTTGACTACGTATAAAAAGGTTTGAATTCCTACACAGATCACCCAATGTGGGTGTAAATGTCCTCAAATTAGAGCAGAGAGTCTTCACTTTAATCTCATGTCTATTGCCTGATTTCAAATCCAATATGACATTCTTTGAAGTGCATTCCACTACATAACTGGATTTTCTGGTTTTTTACAGAACGCAGGTAGCTTCACATTCGCAACAAGCATGAAGCGTGGTTGGACTTCAAGCAAAACTAGGCTGACTATTGATATGCAGAGATAATCCTGTTCAGGATGTGGCTGCAGGATTAATCTATCTCATCAGCCGTTGTATGTTGTATGTTAGCTATCAAATATGGTATCCTTCCTTACCTTTAAGAAAACTTGCCATAACACAAGCTGTTTTTGAAGCGACTGCCATCTTTGTTCTTTAAGAGTCAGAGCAAAACAGGAAGTGGGTTGTTAAGGTTTTGTATTTTACGCCCAAATGGCAATCATATTTCAATCCGGCTAACCTGTGATGCATCTGCCAACAAAGTGTAAATGTAATGTGGTTAAGTCTTATTCGGATACAATCTAGATAAGTCATTTGAAATGACCAGGTGAAAATGGGGTCTTTGAGAACAGGTCACATACTCCATATGAATTTGACTCATCAGTGCTATGCACACATGTCCCAGTTGACACATGAATACTAATCCTCAAGTCTTTGGAGAGTATATCATTCTTTTGCTAACTTTTTTTATTTTTGGTCAGCAGGGAAAATCCAGCCCAGCTGGAAACCATTATGAGAGCACACTGTGTACATTGGGGGTTTTCAACCATTTCTGATCCATGGACCCCCACCCAGGCTCAAAGGCGGAGTAGAGGGTGTGATCTCAGACCCATGGTGGTACCTTTGCGAACCCCCTGTGGACCACAGGCCTCCAGTTGTAAACCCAGGAAGTGCACACTTCCACACTGTATCTTAGTACAGCCTGCAGTTCACTACTGGCCTCTAGATGGTGCCCCAGCAGTATTTAATGGCAGCGTTACAGGCCAATGTTCAATGTGCATGTGAGCTTTATACAGTATGTGTATATATATATACATACACACACAGTGTATGTATATATATATATATATATATATATAGACTGTGATGCTTTCACTTTCATTTAATCAAGTCTATCTGCAATTGACCCTCTTGCATATTACACAATACACAAATGTTGAGGGGGGATTTAGAAATATATTATTATTGAAATACATATTAATATCATATTTGGCATTATATTTTTGAACTAAGACTGTACAGAGCTAACAGGTGGTTTCTATCTCTCATCCAGAAGTGGTGGCTAAGAGGTGGAACCAGGTCATGGGAGTGTGTATGACGGGTGTTGAATAAGCAGTGTGAGCATGCAGAAGTAATCAATTCTGAGATGCATTCATTAACAACAAAATCAATTTGTCTCCCATATTGCCTTCACTGTATATGTTCCCACTGATGAGTATTTTCATGTGTAATCAATGACTTGTTAGGAAATTATAAAAAATGACAAGTTTTTTTTAACCATCTTTGTATGAATTTGTGAGTTTTTTAAACCATCTCTTTATGAAAAAATCTGTACAGAAATTAAAGCCAAATAATAATAAATAATAATAAAGAAATCAGACAAATAATTTTTTGCACAATTCATTCTTCTCAGTATTGTTTTTTATAAGACTCCAGGAGTTGGGAGAAAAAGGTTTGAGACAGGAACTGTAAATAATCAGTATTCTTTATTCTGCATAAGAGAAATCAGTTGACACAATAAAGATGCGTGTCCAAATTCCACAGAGATGCAGTCCCTCTGGGCATTTATAACATATCGCATCAGTAGTATAACATATCACATGTAGTCATATCACATCATTCGGTATTTGCCTTCAGCTCAGCCAATCATCATTTATTATGTTTGCTGGTCACCCAAATAAGGTCAACATGGTCAGATTTACTGCTTCCCCTCCCATCTGAACTACAATAATAGTAATTAGGAACAATGGATAATATTGATTAATATAAATTAATTATGTTAAGAAAATACACACATATGTAAAATGTAACATTTAACTCCAACATCTGCCTTTTAAACACATATGAATATAATGAATATAGGCTTTACAATCAATAAAAAGTTAACATGTCAGGTCTCACTCATTTAAGATGGCTCGACTGGCCTGATCTTTAATTATTGTATATAGTTACAGCATTAGCCAATCACCACTCATTAGATTATACTGGACACCCAAATAAGGTCAAGAAGGTCAGATTTATTGTTTTCGAGAGTAAGCTTGGGCAGAACTCCCTCTCCAGCCCAGCCCTCCTCCCATATAAACTACAGGATTTGAGTTATTTTATTAGTTAATATGAGTAAATATACACACAAACATATAGAATATAAGTCGCTCTGACATTTTCACCCAAACGATCTTCCCTTTAAGTATATTTGGATATAATGAATATTAGTTTCAAAGGAAAAAAATTAAAAAGTCAGGTCTCGCTCATTTTAAGATGGCTTGACCGGCATATTGCTTGAGTGTTACTTTATTTCACTACAGCAGTGTGATGTGGTTATTGCATCATATCCTAACACATGAAACAGAGCTTTTTAAGTGTTATTGCATGAATAATCTTCAATGTCATGTCTGATAGTAATTTTAAAAAGTCATTGTGGAACACCGGTAAAGAGGTATTGCATCATTACTGCAGCTTTTTGTGTGCTTGAGGAATATGTGTGCAAACCCAACAATCAGACACATTGATGATGTCAGCATATTGCGGAGAGGTCTGGTAGTTGGTGTTTCCCAGGAGGTTTTGCCTCTGATGATTGACAGGCGCTTGTGTCTCGGCATTCAGGAGGATCCAGAGAGTCATTCCTCCACCGAGGCAACTTCTTGCTCTGAGGCAACAGTGGCTCCCTGCATAAATTAATAATCCCCTCAGATAATCCCAGACCTGTGAAATTTTCCTTGACCCTTGTTGCTGGGCTGTCTTTGGGTCTGAACAGAAGGCTGGTCATTGCAGTCCACCGAGGACGAGAGTTCCTAATGGTTGGGACAGCGGTCCGCTTAATATAATCGGGCTGATGCAAAGAATGGGCATGTGAGCATTGAGGTCGCCAAGTGTGTAAGATACAGGGTGAGCAGAGCTGGGGTGAGTGGACAGCCATGGCACAGCTGTATGCAGTCAAGTTCATTGTCCTGTTTCTGTTACTGTTCCTGGTCCAAGTCCTGGTTCTGGTCCTTGGCCTGGTCCTGTTGCTGTTCTTGTTCCTGTTCCTAGTCCCAGTCCTTATACTTTTACTGTTCCTGTTCCTATTTATGGTCCTGTTACTGCTACTGTTCCTGTTCCTGGTCCTGGTCTTGTGACTGTTCCTGGTCCTGTTACTATTCCTTTTCCTGATCCTGGTCCTGGGTCTGATCCTCTCAGCAGCTTATCAAAGATGGTGGAATCAAGAAAGGGATCTTCTAGTGCTTTTATTTGTCCTTTTATTGCCTTCTCCAGCAAAGACCACTTTACCCACAGTTCTTCTCCAAGGTGAATCACTATCAGAGCTTTGATGTTGCACTCTTTCTTTTCTGTTTGCTCTGTCATTTCTTTAAAATGTTTCTAGACTGCAAACAAATGATTCTTTGGCACTGTTATTCTAACCAATTTTTGTAATTTCTACAAGAAAACATAATTTTTCTTGTATGTGTCATCCTTTATTCAATGTGTTACTTGCTATTTTGTTGTCCGTTAACTGTCTTCAAACAAATAAGTAAATTTGATCGATAATACTCAGTAATATTTACAATATTATTTTAAACTTTCTGAGAGTTCTGTGTGGCACAGCAACAGTGAGAATGAAATAGCGAAATAAATGTTGAATTAGCCCTACACTTGCCAACCATTTAAGTGTTACAGTAGTATATTGTATGTTAGCAATAGCCTTCGTGTAGATTGTTGTCCAGCTGAATGTTAATTAGCACCAGCGAGTAGTTTGCTATGCGCGAATATGACTTCCCTTGCATTGTGCTTATTGAAAGTGTCTTTCTCGCTCTTAAAACAGCGTGTGTGTGTGTATAAAGAGAAAGTTGCGAGTTAGGAAAATCAGATGCATGGATCACCCTCAGACTGCAGCAAGAAATGGTAGAATGTGAGCTTCCATCAAATTACATAAAACAGTTAATTTGAGTATTTTTAAACTGTTTTAGTATTCTAAAATATTAAGTTGTGTTTACATAATTTAGTTCAGTATCGCTTACAATATAACAAATATGAATTTATAACAGGCAAATAAGTAAGCTTTACTTATTGACTGTGAGAATGATAAGGTTTACAGATGACAGTTTAATATTTAGCTAAAGTTAAATTTACTAAAAAAAAATGAAATGCTCACTATCATCGTCATCAGCAGCAGCAGCAGCAGCAGTAGCGGTAGTAGCAGTAGCAGCAGTAATAGCATCATCATTATTACCATCTAGATATGCATGCAATAGTTTATTCACGATATTGTCGGTGTCTGATCCGCAGCAATCTGATCATTATCACTAGCATCGTCTTCTTCACCATCATGTTGTGGTCATCATCATGACTATAGGGCAGATCAGCAGCAGCATCAGCAATAGCAAAAGCAGCACAAGCAGCATGAACACTAGCATCTGTAGCAGCATCAACAGCAGTTTTAGAAGCAGCGTTAGCAGCTTTGGCAGCAGCATCAGCAGCACCAGCAGCTTCAGCAGCTTCAGCAGCTCTAGCAGCAGCATAAGCAGCATCAAAAGCAGCATCATCAGCAGCTTTAGCATCTTCAGCAGCTCTAGCAGCAGCAGCTCTAGCAGCAGCAGCTTTAGCAGCAGCAGCTTTATCAGCAGCAGTATCAGCAGCATCAGCAGCATCAGCAGCACGATCAGCAGCATCAGCAGCAGCAGCAGCAGCATCATCAGCAGTATCAACAGCAGCATCAGCACCAGCAGCAGCAGCAGCAGCAGTAATAACATCATCATCATTATTACTACCTTGAGACATATGAGATATTTTATTCATAATATCGGTCTCTGATTTAAGCTGAAGAAAGACAGGTTTATGGTCTGAGTACCCTTTAGTCTTGACAAGGATTTTACATTTTTCGACTTGCTGCATAGACTCTCTCTTTATGAAGATGTAATCTAACCTGGACCCGGTCTTATTTTGATGGTATGTGTATTGTATCGTCTCTGGGTGCTTTTCTCTCCAGACATCCACAAGGTCAAGGTGTGTTATCATTTTCTGTACACTTCTCCTCCTATCATCATGTTTCTTGTTTGGTTGTGTTGAATTCTTGTCCAAGACTGGGTTGAAAACAGTGTTGAAGTCTCCTACAATCACCAACTCTCCTTCAGTATTCCTCGTTAAGTATTTTCTGAGTCTGTCCAAAGCAGCTTCGTCTTGCCGATGGTGGTATATGCTCACAATGGTGTAAAGCTGGCCTAGTAGTTTACATTTCACTACAATGTAATCTCCTGTATGAGCTAATTTTTTATTTAACAGCTGAAAACCAATGTCCTTTCGAATGAGAATGGCAACTCCTTTGCTGTATGCGTCAATCTTTGTGTAGAAATGCTCCCATTCTTTGAAAGTGCGAAATACATTAGTGTCTTTTCGTCTAATGTGAGTCTCCTGAAGACAAATAATGTTAACATTCTGCTTTTCGGCTATCCCAGCGATGGCATCTAATTTCTTTGCTCTTTTGGTTCCTTTTGTAATCCCACTTATATTCCAGGACATTAGACATACCGGCTTGATCGCTGGCTGCGTTGCGCTTGTTCCTGGCTGCATTGTGTCTGGAGTTACATTGGAGTTGCCCGGATTCATAATTCACACAGTAGAGTTTCTCTGCTTCAAATGTCAAATGCAGTAGAGTTCCTCTGCTTCAGATGCCACATACAGTAGTGTTCCTCTGCTTCAGACGTCACAAAAGTTTCTCTTTTTTCAGATCTCACTCTATCACTTCAGCTTAGTGCCTTGCCTGTGTGAAATAGCAGGCCTGTGTAAGACAAATATGAGGTATGTTATTAAAAGGAAATTTTTGCATCTGGTCTCCTGAAGAAATGCATTGGCCGTGCTATAGCCCTGTTTATTTACACAGGGCTGGGGCTTTGTCATTTGGTTTTGAGGGTGATAAAAGGGGTTTATAATCTGCAGTCACAGCTGCTGTGCATGCAGATGTGTACCGTATGTCACATACTGTACGTTTCCGTCATACATTATGAGAACATCTATTATCAAACAGTAGAATTGTGTCATTTCAGGACTGTGTTAGAATCTTAAATTGAGGCAGGAAATCCCAGATGAACAGCCCGTCTAGTGCAATCTGGGTTTGGTACCCTTTATGACACACAGAAGATTCCTTATGCCTGCTGTTCATTCACTGTTCTATGAAAATATGATATGAGAGCCTGGTGCCATAAATCCAAACCAATAATAGAGCAAATATGCTTGTATAGATGTAATGTCTATCAAAAACATTCATAGTAGCCAGTAGTGTGAGCTGTGTTGGATTCCTTCAGACAACACTGTTCAATGTTGTTCATGTCAGTCATTGTTCATGTCAATTATAGCACGATACTATGCAAAGAGTGTAAGAGCTTGTTTATTGATTAAGATGTCTTCCATTTTAATCAAAGTGTAGATTTCCCTGGCAACTGTGTACCTCAGCACTGGACAAAAACAGTCAAAAAGTTGATTTTTTTTACCATTGTTACGTTTCTTTGGGTGACCATTGTATCCTTTCTGTTGTTGTTTCCGTCTTTTCTGAGCTTGGCAGTTTGGAGATTCACTCAGGGGTGGGGGAGGTTGAACAGGAAATGGAAGTGCTGCTCACTCCAGAACACTCTGAAATGGAGTCCAGGCAGTTGAGCATCTTTCGGTTACACCAAAACTGCCATGGTAGGACTAAGCCAATTGCAGACTCTCAGTCATACTGTAGTTGGGTATTGTTATTCTCCAAACCCATATAAGCATCATCTAAGCTACAAAGGACATCAAAGCAAATATCATTGGACTGCTGAATACACTATTTAGTATCCCCAGAAATAATTAATGAATTTGATTTATTTATTTATTTTAAATACTGCTTAACTATTTTGTACAGTTTAATACACTTTAATATGGAAGAAAAAGGCCAGGCAGAAAATGCATACTATAACTGACTATTATAGCAACAGGAAGAATGCATTTTACCACCCACTGCAGTGCAGATATTTGTTTCAAAATCATATATTATTGTATATACTATTAACTATGTACTATTGTGATTGATTAGAAGCATTTCTCAGTACTGCGGTCACTACTTCAAAACTTGTTACACAGTTTGCACAACAACAGTCAATGTGGACCAGACTGTGAATGATGACTTTTCATTGATTTGAAACAAAATTCATTCAATGACCACGACTATTAATGTTCTTGAATTCACTCAAATTCAACCTCAAGCAGAACTATATACATATCTGCAACCCATTTCGCAAAAGTTTATGTACTCTTTAGAAAACCGTAAGATTTACGCTCAAGACCTAACATACAATATTAGCCTATATACAGCATTTCCCCTGCTGTACTGAGGCACCAGCAGCACAGAGCCATATCGAATTTCAAGCGCTAAATGGTTACACTCATTTACTTTCACTTTTAAGTGATCTTGTGATGTAACGTCTTAAAAGTTGTTGTTAGTTATTTCAGGAGGCATTATGGGAGTCTACTGTGGTGTCGATTGTTTCCCCACACATTTGTAGCAACTGGTAAACAAATACGAGTGATGGATGACTGACTTTATGGTATGCGTGAACAAGATGTTGGCACCAACATCGGTGAATCAGCTGAGATGCGAATCAGCCTGTAGAAACGTTCCAACAATCGGCAGTGTGGGTGCTCGCCTGTTTGTGCCTGTGTGTGCCCATGCAACATTGAGTCTCTCTCTCTCCCACACACACACACACACACACACACATACACACATATAATGCTGATGTAGCAATCCCTCCTGCTAATTGAAAGCAATGCGATTCTAGACCACTGACTTAGAATTTTGAAAAAAATAAACATTCCTAAAACTGTACTCTTCAAAGAGTAAAATAACTGTTGGGTGTCATTTTTATGTTTTGAAATCATATATCAAAAAAACTTTTCTTTTTTCCCACAAATTCTTTAGCATTGAGAATTTCTCACTTAACATAAAACTGACCAACATTGTCAGTTGTTATGTGTGGGGCAGTCACTGGATTAAAATATTTCCAACAATTATTTCCCCCCATGTCTGGCTTCTACAAATATTATAAAGACAAGAAACATTGGTTAAATATCAGTGCAAATTTGCACTGTACCACAGAACCAGATGTGTACTTACAGAGAATAAGATTGTATTTGAATACTCACTGGTCCTTCAGCTCTGTACCTGCAGCTCCTTCTCACCAATCAGGCATTAGATTCTTCAGTAGGCTACCAAGGTGAAAACTCAGTGCTTTACCTCATTGGTTTGGTTAATAACACTGCGAAATTGGCTGCCGCTGTTTTGTTTTATACTGTACTGCAAAAACATCTTATGAAAAAATTGCACATACTGTACCACCCAGTTTTGTCTTCAAGCACATCACGTCATGAAACCATTTGACACAATAATGCAGATCTGCTGGTTTAATTCAGAGGTACACACAGAGCCAACACACGGTGAAAGAATTAGAAAATAAAGGTGAACAGACAAAAGAATGTAAAATAATAAAGGCGTGATGTTTTGTTTGGTGACATGTATGAGAATCCGTATTTTGTGTCACGCCTTCACTAATTAGAGTAGCCTCTAGCTCCAAAAAATATTTTTCATATTTCTTACATTTAAACAAAGACTTTACAGGATACTTATTCAACACAAACCATTCTCTCACTCCTCGCTGCCTCAAGCCACCTTTACTAAAATTTTGCTTTTAAAAGATTTTATCAGTGTTCTCACAATTATAGCTTGACAGCTTCTACCTTTGCAATCTGTACCTCCCTACCTTTTTCACTCTCGAACTTGCCTGCCTCCCAGGTTCTTAGTTTAAATAATCTGGTGCTACCCTAAACATAAGCTGGCCCAGTGCAGTAGTACCCCTCTGGCTCAGGTCTGTCATGCTTGTACAGGTCACCCAGCACCAAAAGGAGTCCCAATGCCTCATTAACATGCCTATTTTATTTGTACAGCACTTTTCATGGAAAACTGTCGCAAACACACAGGGTAACAGATGGAAAATTGGGTAAAAATAAGGATAAAAACCAGGACTAACCCCCCAAAAAGCAAGTGAGGTAGAAACTCCACACTGGAAAGAAAAACGAAAAAAAATTGAACATACTGTACCTCCCAGTTTCGGCTTTAATTGTATCAGACACATGTCATGAAACCATTTGACACAATAATGCAGATCTGCTGGTTTAATTCAGATGTACACACAGAGCCAACACACGATGTAAGAATTAGAAAATGAAGGTTAACTGACAAAAGAACATAAAACCATAAAGGAGTGGTGTTTTGATTGATGACATGTACGACAATCTGCATTTTGTGTCACACCCCCCTAAAAACCGTTTGACTGAATAATGCCAATCTGCAGGTTTGGTCGGTCAGATGAACAGAGACTGTGCATGCCAGAGGAATGAGAATATAACACATGAAAGAACATGAGATAATTAAGGAGTGGGGTTTTGCATGGTGACACCTATGAGGATCTGTATTTCATAACATGAGAATTATAGAGTCTGAGTTTCATTTTTGTGAAAATAGGTTATATGCAAATAAACGCTAAATTTCTCATTCTTTATATGTGTGTGATGTTAAAACAATGTAAAAGGTTTTATATCAGGGAGTAATTACTGTTTATAAGTAGTGATAAAGCAGATGGAGCTGGAATTAGACTACATGGTCCAATCTGTACAGAAACAACATCCAGGCTTTCAGACTCCAAAATCAGCTGTGTTGCTTTTGTTATGTGATTCTGAGATTCATTCAAAAAAGCAACAAAATTAATTTGTCTCCCATATTCCCATGGCTGAATAAATTACAACCGTTTAGTTTTCCATGTGTAATCAATGACTTGGATTATGATAAAAATAAGGAGAGTCCTGTTTTGAATATCTCTTTATACATTTGTACGATATTTTCAGAAACCCACAAAGTATTTTATGCACAATTAATTCTACTCAATATTGTTTTCATATGTGCAGTACTTTTTTGCTGTTTTACTACTGTCGATAGACTGGCCACAGCTCCTGCATAAAGCAAATAATAATTAAAAGGGAGAAAATAACATTTAAAAACAATCTGTTAATATGCATTTTGGTTTTACTTTTTAATAATTTCATTTTTGAGGAAGTTCAAAATCCAAAAGATAAAATCTGACTTTCAAAAATGAAAAAACAAAAGTGAAAATACTGGCACCAAATTATCCTGTTAGATTGCTCAATGTAGGCTGGGGTGTGGCTAAATCAATGCAATGCACATTTGTAAACTGCACTGTCTATTTTTCCATAGTCTTTCATGTTCACAATCACTGCTTTAAGGCCTGGTCTTCAAAAACCCCCAACGTTTTTGCTTCAACTCATATGACCTGGCAAGCTACTCCACAAAGCCAGTGCTCATATCACCTTTAAATGTTCACATGTCTCATTAGTAAAAAAACAACAACCTCAGAACACAGCTTTAATATTTCAAGTTGTTCAGTTCTGTACCAAATAGCCAATCATCTCCAGAGTCACCATCTCTCAGCTCCTCTAAGTTGGAACTGCTCCTAAAGATGAAGTCTTTTTTTAAAAAAAGATTCTCCTTTCGCAAACATAGGGGAGAGTCGCCATAACTGCAACGCTTAATAAATGTAACGTGGTCAATAACTTAATGTACAATGGCGCTCCAAAAAACATTTCTGGTTTGTACATGTGCAATTCAGTCCTCTACTGCCTCCCAAAGAAAGGGAGCAATGTGATAGCTTTTTTTTCTGTTCCTCTCCCTTACAGCTTTATTCATCCACCAGGTAGACTGTTTTTTGAACATACTTTTTTGACATTTTCCTTACCCAGAAATTTCAACTATGTCATAGCCCCCACTAATCAGAGTAGCCTCCAGCTCCAAAAAACTATTTTTTATATTTCTTACATTTAAACAAAGACTTTTCAGACTATTACTTCAACACATCCTGTTCCCTAACTCCTCATGTCATGCTTGTACAGGTCACTCAGTCCCAAAAGGAGTCCCAGTGCCCCATAAATGTGTCTATTTTATTTCTACAGCACTTTTTATGATAAACTGCCACAAAGACATTTCACAGAGTAACAGAAGGAAAATTGGGCAAAAACCAGGACTAAACCCCCAAAAAGCAAGTGGGGTAAAAACTCCCCAGTGGGAAGAAAAACACTCAAACGGTGGCGAGAGAAAATTCCCCAATGGGAAGAAATCTCGAGAGGAACCTGGCTATAGTAGGGGAGCCCATTCTCAGCTGGCTGGCCTGGTGTAGAGGTAAATGGATGTACCAGAAATGTAATAAGGGGTCTATCATTACAAATAATCAAATAAGTCAAATTAAATTTGGCATGCATTTTAGAGAACTAAAAATATCCCACAATGCACTGTAATATTGTGTAAACAGCCGTAATCACTACGATGCTTTGCAAACTGTCTGCAAAGCTATTTTATCTTTATTATATGCGTACATGTACAGGCAATGTAATGCATCAATGAACGAGGAAGGCAAACTCAGTGGGCAGAGTCAGAAACATTTGCAAATAGATCATTATCACACCAATGAATAAAGAACCAGCTAGATGGTATGTTGAAGGTTTTGCGACAGACATGTAGCCCAGGTGTCAACGCTGAATGATGACAGAAGAGAAGGTCTGCTGATCAAATTCATTGTTTAAGTATGTTATTTAGTTCCCTACATGTAAATTCACTAGATTAGACGTCAGGGAGTAGTGAGCCGTTTCAGACACTGCTATTGCCTCCAGGAGGGACATCTAACTTTTTTATAATACTGGGTCATGTGATCTGTGATGTCACTTCCTCTACATATTACCTCTTATCCATTTTGTGCTCAACGGACTTCAGTATCCAATGAGTCCCTGGATGAGGCCTGGGTTAGAAGGAATCCTATCTGTATCTTTTGTTAGTTGAGTGAGAATCCAGGTAAGTGGGTGAAGAAGAAGGATGCATGTAAATATCAAATGGGAGGAAATTGCTGCCCTATGAGAAAAAATCAGTTCCAGTTCTGGAATATCTGAAATTCATATCAGCATTAGACAACAAAAATCAATGTCAATATCCAACTAGTTAAAATCAGTGGTGATATTAGGTGAAATAAGAATTAATTTCTGCCCTTCATGAAAAATCTTTCAGTAAGGAGTCTGTATTTTTGATAATCTCTCACCATGACCAGCTAACACTCGCTACCAAGTGTGCAGAACCTGTTCAGCAGAGCTGAATTTGGTTATTGTTTCAACAGGTGAGGACTTGTGGGTGCAAGACAGAGAAATTCTGTGTAACTGTACATAACTTGAACAGTCAGGTGCTTGCTTGTTAAGGCTGTGGAAACCTGTATAACTGGGTGTGTGCTCTACTAGACTGGTTAGGCTTGAAGTATAGGATTTATATGAAATTATTGGAAGTGCATTGATCAACATAACTCTGGATTTTCTGGGGCCTGCCTCAGTGTTGGACTCCTCCAATGGTCGACACATATCAGAAGGATTCTTGGAATGCATAGCTTTCATTGGATGAAGGGTTGCAGTTTAAGCTGTGACTGTGGTGACAGTGCAGTATCTTGGTTTTTACTCTAGTTGGTGGAAAAGGCTGTAAAAAGGGAATCTGTGAAAGAAACCGTAGCCCCTGTACTGAGCTGATTCTCTGCTCCTGTTTGTACATTCTCTTATTTTGTGGACAGTGATAACTTGCAGATGTTTAGATAAGGGAATTAGGACTGTGGTCTTGCAGGGTCCATCGGTGCCTTTTTGATTGATAGACAGTGTCCTTACAGTAGCCAGGGCTGTACATGACATTCTCCTCAAGGGGGCGCCAGAGAGAAGGGTTTGCAACCTCACGGGCAGGGCTAATGAGAAGTTTGGACTGAAAACCTCCCCACATCAGCTCACACTGTGCACTGGATATTCGCAGAGTGTCTTGAGCAGGACAGCAGGAAGCCGAATAAGAGGACATGTTGTGAACAAGTTTTATGGAGCATGGTGTACAGCCTGTGATGACTCACACAGCCCTGCATTCACTTGGTTTTATATGTCGCTCGGGAGAATGGCGCTTGCTAATTGGATGAAATGTAGCTCCGTCTGCACCCAAAGACCCAGGTCCTCTGGACTAAAACCCCAAATAAACGGTAATCCCTCACCCTCCATTGATGGACTCGTGTTTTGTACTGTATGAGCCTTGCTAACTGCCATAGCTGGTGACCTGGGATGAACCCGCCTCCAGACAGTGACATCACAAGCTATTGTACAAGTGAAAGGAAAATGCAAGCCCTGTGAGGCTACATGTATCCACCAGGATCAAACTTCCATCTGGAGCATATGTGTGCACAGATACTTACTGCTGTATGTCTACACCTCCCTTGGTTCATATTAATGGGTGACTGAGGAACTCCCAAGCTTGCAGGACCCAGTATGCTCTCTTCTGGAACAAATCCCCTTTTATCTGGTTTGATCACCAACTGTAAAACCACGTCACCACCGCACAATTGTGTTGTGAGTAGGTTTTGAAAAGTTTGTTGGAGAAAAAAAGATGTGTGTGTAAAAAAAATATTTTTGTACTTTCTTTTCACATTTTAGTGAAGAACTCTTTGTCTTCTGTGAAGATTTGCAATCAGGTTCCTTCTTTTCAATGAAGTGAACGTAATCAATAAACATGGTTGTTGTAAGAGTGTGTGCTTTAATGTGTTTGAGCTGGCCTCTTTGTTACAAAGACATGTCCAAGTGTATAGATGCCAAACATGCCCTAACAGCACAGGACTACATGTCATCCATGTAACACGTATGTTTGTGGCTTTGGGGCCTTGGGGAACATGGGACATGTACAGTAATGCATATGACTGGTTCTGTGCCATTTACACCTGGTTGTTTTATGCATCTTGAGCATCTGGATTATATCCAGATCATGGTTATCCTCATCAGAATGCTGGTGTGAATGCTCTCAAGATGCATTAGGAGCAGATTCAAATTTTATCGCCTAAACAACTTCAGGAGGTGGTCTGCGATGCATTCAAGACAGAAGTTATACAAGTGTGAATGCATCCGTCTCTCCAAGACCCATTTAACTATCAAACCTCCTCCCAAAGAATAAGGTCACATGACGTAGCCTTCCCCTGATACAGAACACAGGTAATCAGTGCGCACAGGTCAAATCTGCCATCCCCACCCACACAAGGGAGCCTCTCAGTCATGACAGTGTTTTAGATCTGCTCACTTTGGCTGTAACATCTTGCCAACCCTTGTAAATAAATCTGGACTGTTGGAACATTATCTCCCTGTGTCTCTGTGCTGGAGGGCCCTGTGGAAAGCCACTTCGGTGGCCTGTGGCAGGCTTGTTTGCACAGTTAGCTATCGAATATGGTATCCTTCCTTAACTTTAAGAAAACTTGCCATACCACAAGCTGTTTTGGAAGCGACTACCATCTTTGTTCTTTGAGAGCCCGAGCAAAACAGGAAGTGGGTTGTTAAGGTTTTGCATTTTACTCCCAAAATGGCAATCAAAATTTCAATCTGGCTAACTTGTGATGCGTCTGACAACAAAGTGTAAATGCAATGTGGTTAAGACTTATTCGGATACAATCTAGATAAGTCATTTGAAATGACCAGGTGAAAATGGGGTGAGTGAGAACATGTCACATACTCCATATTAATTTGACTCATCAGTGCTATGCACACATGTCCCAGTTGACACATATGAATACTGATCCTCAAGTCTTTGGGGAGTATGTCATTCTTTTGGTAACTTTTTTTATTTTTGGTCTGCAGGGAAAATCCAGCCCGGCTGGAAAACATTATGAGAGCTCACTGTGTACATTGGTGGTTTTCAACCATTTCTGATCCATGGAACCCCACCCAGGCTTGGAGGTGGAGTAGAGGGTGTGATCTCAGATCCACGGTGTTACCTTCACAAACCCCCTGTGGACCACAGACCTCCAGTTGTGAACCCAGGAAGTGCACACTTCCACACTGTATCTTCATACAGCCTGCAGTTCAGTGCTGGCCTCTAGATGGCACCTCAGCATTATTTAATGGCACAGACCAATGTTCAATTTGCATGTGAAGTTTATGCAGTATGTGTATTTAGATATATACACACACAGTTTTTATGCTTTTTCATGCTTTTGCTTTCATTCAATCAAGTCTAAAGAAGTATCTGCCATTGACCGCCCTGCACATTACACAAATTGTGAGGGGGGTGGGGGGGGATTAAGAAATATATAATTATTGAAATACCAATATCATATCAATATTATATTTGGCAGTATATTTTTAAGTCAGAAGATGAGTTTGTTGTGTTTTTCAAGTGTAATCAATGACTTGTATGGAAATGATAAAAATGAGGAGAGTTAACCATCTCTTTATGAATTTGTGAGTTTTTTTTAACCATCTCTTTGTGAATACATTTTTACAGAAATTTAGGAAATCGGAGAACCAAATAATTGTTTGCACAATTCATTCTCCTCAGCATTGTTTTTTGTAAGACTCCAGGAGTTGGTAGAAACAGGTCTGTAAACTGTAAATAATCAGTTTTCTTTATTTTGCAGAAGTGGAATCAGTTCACACAACAAAGATGCATGTCCAATTTCCACAGAGGGGCAGTCCCTCTGGGCATTCATAACAGTCATATCACATCACTTGGTTTTTGCATTCAGCTCAGCCAATCATCATTTGTTATGTTCACTGCTCTCCCAAATAAGGCCAATAATGTTAGATTTCCTGGTTCTGAGAGAGAGCTTGGGCAGAACTCCTTCACTAGTCCAGGCCCCCTCCCATCTAAACTACAATGTTATTATTCAGTAACTGTGAACTATGGATAATATTGATTAGTTATGTTAGTAAAAATATAGGCACACACACACATACATATAAATAACCCTGTACCCGAGCGAGGGTAAATGTTGCCGAATAAGAGGCACAGGAAGTTGATTTTTAAAAGTTGATGCTTTCCCCCAAAAAAACCCGTATTGGAATGTATTTACAGTGGGCAGAGCAGAGATATGTCATCTTATCACAGAAACATATAGACATACACATATAACAAAAAACAAAAAAACAACAAAAGATTTCAGGTTGCAAATACTTTCAAGAACACTTAAATTCTTGATAAATTACAATTCAGTTGTTGTATAACCTATGACCTTTTCCACTGAGATCCCACCACAGACTAACTTGGGCCAGGGATCAGAGCTACTATAGTACTGGTACTGGTAGCTCCTCCCTCCAGCCAAACCAACTCATCAATTAATCAATTATCTTTTACTTTTCATATTTCAAAATCCCCATTAAGGCATAATGTGTAATAGAACTTATATTGACCGAACAATGTAAAAATTACAATTGCAAATTTCTCAATTTCCTACTATACTAAAAAGTAACCCAAAACCGCAACTGCCATGGCTCTTCCCAAAAGGAAAGGACTGAGCATGCACCAGAATTATTGTCAAACATTTTAACCCCAACTTTGTCATATATGCAGTCCTTTTTGCTGTTTTACTACTGTCTGGACATTCTGGGAAACAATTTGTCAGCTGCTATATTCTATTCATTCGAATGAAACGCTGAACATTACAGGTTCACTGTTGGTGAATTCTTTGACTGTCGACCTTGTTGGGAAGAATCTACCACATGTTTTTTCTTTTCTCATCAAGTTTGCAACACACAGAGTGAGCAGGCCTGGGGTGCGTGGATGGTCACAGCGCAGCTGTTTATATAATTGGTCCTGGTCCTCATCCTCATCCTCATCCTCTTCCTCATATTCATACTCATCCTGCATTGATCTTCTCAGCAGCTGGTCAATCATGGCGGAATTGATATATTGTCTTATGTTTCCTGGCTTCTGCAGCAAAGACCGCCTTACCTTCAGTATTTCATTGGCTTTGAATGAAAGGCTCATCATGACAGTTTCACCGTAGATGAGAGTTCCTGTTGTCATGCCTGATGGGAAGAGTTCATCTGTTTTCACTTTGCACACTAAGTGTGTGACACACAATTTTAACAGGGCTGTGGTGAGGGGACAGCCATGCTGTAGCTGTTTGCAGTTCTGGTCCAGGTCTGATCTTCTCAACAGCTTGTCAAAGAGAATGGATTTAAGAAGGGGATTGTTCAGTGCTTCTATTGCCTCCTTCAGTAAAGACCACTTTACCTTCTCTTTTCTTCCTAGATGGATCACTAGCAGACTCTTGGTTTTGTCCATTGCCTCTTCTGTTTGTGCTGTCATATCTTTAAAATGCTCCTCCAGGTGCCAGGCCAGTATTGGAGCCACGTGAAAATAGAGATCTGTGTCTGGAGGGGGATCATGGCTGGATGGTGTTGAGGTAAGCTGAAGACAGACAGGTTTATGGTCCGAGTCCTCTACAGTGTCAAGGATCTCACAGGTGTTAACTCGCCACATGGCCTCTTCCTGCATGAAAATGTAATCTAACCTGGACTTGTAATCATTTTTAGAGTAAGTGTATTGTATCTTTGTTCGGTTCATTCTTCTCCAGACATCCACAAGGTGGAAGAATGTAGTCAATTTTGCAATACATTTCCGCCAAGCTTCATGTTTTTTGTTTATGGTTATAGATGTCCTGTCCAAATATGGGTTGAGAGCAGTATTGAAGTCTCCTCCAATCACCAACACACTGTCTGCACTGTTTTGTAGGTGCCGACTGACTTTGTCCCAAATATTTTTTTTTGACTTGTGGCTGTACACATTCACAAGGGTGAAAGGCTGGCCTCGTAGTTCACATTTCACTATGATGTAACATCCAGAATCTTTTATAGATTTCCCACTCAACTTACAATCAATGTCCTTTTTAATGAGGATGGCAACTCCTCTTGTGCATGAATCATTCTTTGTGTAAAATGTGCGCCATTTTTCTAACATGCGAAATACATATCCGTCCTGTGTTCCAATTCGAGTCTCCTGAAGAAATACAATGTCCACATTGTTCTCTTCGGCTGCTTTAGTGACATCAGACACTTTACTCTTAAGCCAATTAATATTCCAGGTCATAAGAGATATCATAGCTGTTTTTCTGGCCATGGCTGCAATACAAGAAAATCTGGACGTCACACACAGTAGAGTTCCCCTGCTTCAAAATTCTCAGACAATGCAGTTCCCCTGCTTCAGAATTTATATGAAGTAGAGATGCCCTGCTTCAAAATTCACACACATTAGTGTTCTCTTGCTTCCAGGTTCAAATACATTTGTTTCTTTGCTTAAGACGTAGTATACAGTAGTTTTCCTGCTTCAGACATCACATACAGTACAGTTTCCCTGCTTCAGATATCATGTACAGTACAGTTCCTCAGCTTCAGACTTAATATATAGTATAGATGTCATGCTTCAAAATTCACATATAGTAGTTCCTTCTCTTCAGACAACATACACAGTACAGTTCCCCTGCTTCAAAATTCTCAGACAATGCAGTTCCCCTGCTTCAGAATTTATATGAAGTAGAGATGCCCTGCTTCAAAATTCACACACATTAGTGTTCTCTTGCTTCCAGGTTCAAATACATTTGTTTCTTTGCTTAAGACGTAGTATACAGTAGTTTTCCTGCTTCAGACATCACATACAGTACAGTTTCCCTGCTTCAGACTTAATATATAGTATAGATGTCATGCTTCAAAATTCACATATAGTAGTTCCTTCTCTTCAGACAACATACACAGTACAGTTCCTCTGCTTCAGACATCACATACAGAAGAATTCCACTGCTTCAGATCTGACTCTCTCATTTCACCTGTGTGAAATAGCAGGCCTGTATAAGAAAAAGATGAGGGATGTCATCAGAAGGCACCTCAGGGTTTTCAATGTATCTGGTCTCCTGTAAAAGTGCATTCTCAGTGCTATAGCCCTGTTTATATACACAGGGCTGCAGCTTTATTATTAAGTCATTCAGTCTGCGGGAGATAAAGGAGCCCTAGATCTGCAGTCATGACTGCTGTGCATGCAGATGTGTACCGTGTGTCACATACTGTAGAATTGCATTATACCCTATGAGAGAATCGGTTATCAAAGGGGCGCATTATCTTATGTTAGGACTGTGTAAGAAACTCAGATTGAGCCTGGAAATCCCAGATAAATTGCCCATCAAGTGCAAAGTGTTCGATACCCATTATGACACAAAATATTCAATTTGCCTGCTGTTCATTCACAGTTCTGTGAAAATATGATTGATTTATTGAGTGCTTGGTGCCATAAATCCAAACCAATAATAGATCAAATATGTTTGTATAGATTTAATGTCTATCTATCACATTAATAGTAGCCAGCAGTGTGAGCTGTGTTGGTTTCCTTCAGACAATGCTGTTCAATGTTGTTCATGTCAGTCATTGTTCAATGATAGCTTGATCCTGTGCAGTATTACAGCAACTTAGCTTGTCGATGTGTGTTGGAGTAATGTAATTTTACTCACCTGCACAGTTGTGAGTACACCTGTAGAGGCCACCAGAGTCCACCGAACCTGAAAGATATGTATCAGATGCTTGAGATAAGCATGTGACTTCCTAAATTTGGACCAATAAGAAACATTTGTGTGCGGATTCATGATCAAACATGGAAAGCCATTTCTTTTTGTCTCCCAGAGAGTGCAAGAGCTTGTTTATTGATTAAGACGTTGTCCGTGTATGAGGCGGTCATTATAGCAGGGCTTCCCCAAGCAAAGTGTAGGTTTCCTTGGCAATTATGTGCCTCAGCACTGGACAAAAACAGTCCAGAAGTTTTTTATTTATTTATTTCTTTATTTTTTTTTTTACCATTGTTGCGTTTCTTTGGGTGACTGTTGTATCCTTTCTGTTGTTGTTTCCCTCTTTTCCGAGCTTGGCAGTTTGGAGATTCACTCAGGGGTGGGGGAGGTTGAACAGGAAATGGAAGTGCTGCTCACTCCAGAACACTCTGAAAAGGAGTCCAGGCAGTTGAGCATCTTTCGGTTACACCAAAACTGCCATGGTAGGACTAAGCCAATTGCAGACTCTCAGTCATACAGTAGTTGGGTATTGTTATTCTCTAAACCCATATAAGCATCATCTAAGCTACATAGGACATCAAAGCAAATGTCATTGGTCTGCTGAATACACTATTTAGTATCCCCAGAAATAATTAATGAATTTGATTTATTTATTTATTTTAAATACTGCTTGTGGCAAATGAGTGCCACCCCTCCTAACCCAAACACACTCACGGGAGACACTGTTTTCAGTTCGTAGCACTTGCGTGCTATTTTATTTAAGCCCGTGGCTTTTTCTTGGTTACAATAAATCACAGCGCTTTTTCTCGCCGTCTTCTCGCCGGCGCTTCTCTCTCTTTCTGCAGCCGACGCTCAAACCACGCCCACTCCACCACACTGCTTAACTATTTTGTACAGTTTAATACACTTTAATATGGAAGAAAAAGGCCAGGCAGAAAATGCATACTATAACTGACTATTATAGCAACAGGAAGAATGCATTTTACCACCCACTGCAGTGCAGATATTTGTTTCAAAATCATATATTATTGTATATACTATTAACTATGTACTATTGTGATTGATTAGAAGCATTTCTCAGTACTGCGGTCACTACTTCAAAACTTGTTACACAGTTTGCACAACAACAGTCAATGTGGACCAGACTGTGAATGATGACTTGTCATTGATTTGAAACAAAATTAATTCAATGACCACGACTATTAATGTTCTTGAATTCACTCAAATTCAACCTCAAGCAGAACTATATACATATCTGCAACCCATTTCGCAAAAGTTTATGTACTCTTTACAAAACCGTAAAATTTACGCTCAAGACCTAACATTCAATATTAGCCTATATACAGCATTTCCCCTGCTGTACTGAGGCACCAGCAGCACAGAGCCATATCGAATTTCAAGCGCTAAATGGTTATACTCATTTACTTTCACTTTTAAGTGATCTTGTGATGTAACGTCTTAAAAGTTGTTGTTAGTTATTTCAGGAGGCATTATGGGAGTCTACTGTGGTGTCGATTGTTTCCCCATACATTTGTAGCAACTGGTAAACAAATACGAGTGATGGATGACTGACTTTATGGTATGCGTGAACGAGATGTTGGCACCAACATCGGTGAATCAGCTGAGATGCGAATCAGCCTGTAGAAACGTTCCAACAATCGGCAGTGTGCGTGCTCGCCTGTTTGTGCCTGTGTGTGCCCATGCAACATTGAGTCTCTCTCTCTCCCACACACAAACACACACACATACACACATAAAATGCTGATGTAGCAATCCCTCCTGCTAATTGAAAGCAATGCGATTCTAGACCACTGACTTAGAATTTTGAAAAAAATAAACATTCCTAAAACTGTACTCTTCAAAGAGTAAAATAACTGTTGGGTGTCATTTTTATGTTTTGAAATCATATATCAAAAAAACTTTTCTTTTTTCCCACAAATTCTTTAGCATTGAGAATTTCTCACTTAACATAAAACTGACCAACATTGTCAGTTGTTATGTGTGGGGCAGTCACTGGATTAAAATATTTCCAACAATTATTTCCCCCCATGTCTGGCTTCTACAAATATTATAAAGACAAGAAACATTGGTTAAATATCAGTGCAAATTTGCACTGTACCACAGAACCAGATGTGTACTTTCAGAGAATAATAAGATTGTATTTGAATACTCACTGGTCCTTCAGCTCTGTACCTGCAGCTCCTTCTCACCAATCAGATATTAGATTCTTCAGTGGGCTACACAGGTGAAAACTCCTTTACCTCCTCAGTTTGGTCAATAACACTGCGGAATTGGCTGCCGCTGTTTTGTTTTATACTGTACTGCAAAAACGTCTTATGAAAAAATTGCACATACTGTACCACCCAGTTTTGTCTTCAAGCACATCACGTCATGAAACCATTTGACACAATAATGCAGATCTGCTGGTTTAATTCAGAGGTACACACAGAGCCAACACACGGTGAAAGAATTAGAAAATAAAGGTGAACAGACAAAAGAATGTAAAATAATAAAGGCGTGATGTTTTGTTTGGTGACATGTATGAGAATCCGTATTTTGTGTCACGCCTCCACTAATCAGAGTAGCCTCTAGCTCCAAAAAATATTTTTCATATTTCTTACATTTAAACAAAGACTTTACAGGATACTTATTCAACACAAACCATTCTCTCACTCCTCGCTGCCTCAAGCCACCTTTACTAAAATTTTGCTTTTAAAAGATTTTATCAGTGTTCTCACAATTATAGCTTGACAGCTTCTACCTTTGCAATCTGTACCTCCCTACCTTTTTCACTCTCGAACTTGCCTGCCTCCCAGGTTCTTAGTTTAAATAATCTGGTGCTACCCTAAACATAAGCTGGCCCAGTGCAGTAGTACCCCTCCGGTTCAGGTCTGTCATGCTTGTACGGGTCACCCAGTACCAAAAGGAGTCCCAATGCCTCATTAACATGCCTATTTTATTTGTATAGCACTTTTCATGGAAAACTGTCACAAACACACAGGGTAACAGATGGAAAATTGGGTAAAAATAAGGATAAAAACCAGGACTAACCCCCCAAAAAGCAAGTGAGGTAGAAACTCCACACTGGAAAGAAAAACGAAAAAAAATTGAACGTACTGTACCTCCCAGTTTCGGCTTTAATTGTATCAGACACATGTCATGAAACCATTTGATACAATAATGCAGATCTGCTGGTTTAATTCAGATGTACACACAGAGCCAACACACGATGTAAGAATTAGAAAATGAAGGTTAACTGACAAAAGAACATAAAACCATAAAGGAGGAGGTGTTTTGATTGATGACATGTGCGACAATCTGCATTTTGTGTCACACCCCCCTAAAAACCGTTTGACTGAATAATGCCAATCTGCAGGTTTGGTCGGTCAGATGAACAGAGACTGTGCATGCCAGAGGAATGAGAATATAACACATGAAAGAACATGAGATAATTAAGGAGTGGGGTTTTGCATGGTGAGACCTATGAGGATCTGTATTTCATAACATGAGAATTATAGAGTCTGAGTTTCATTTTTGTGAAAATAGGTTATATGCAAATAAACGCTAAATTTCTCATTCTTTATATGTGTGTGATGTTAAAACAACGTAAAAAGTTTTATATCAGGGAGTAATTACTGTTTATAAGTAGTGATAAAGCAGATGGAGCTGGAATTAGACTACATGGTCCAATCTGTACAGAAACAACATCCAGGCTTTCAGACTCCAAAATCAGCTGTGTTGCTTTTGTCACGTGATTCTGAGATTCATTCAAAAAAGCAACAAAATTTATTTGTCTCCCATATTCCCATGGCTGAATAAATTACACCTGTTTCATGTGTAATCAATGACTTGGATTATGATAAAAATAAGGAGAGTCCTGTTTTGAACATCTCTTTATACATTTGTACGATATTTTCAGAAACCCACAAAGTATTTTATGCACAATTAATTCTACTCAGTATTGTTTTCATATGTGCAGTACTTTTTTGCTGTTTTACTACTGTCGATAGACTGGCCACAGCTCCTGCATAAAGCAAATAATAATTAAAAGGGAGAAAATAACATTTAAAAACAATCTGTTAATATGCATTTTGGTTTTACTTTTTAATGATTACATTTTTGAGGAAGTTCAAAATCCAAAAGATAAAATCTGACTTTCAAAAATGAAAAAACAAAAGTGAAAATACTGGCACCAGATTATCCTGTTAGATTGCTCAATGTAGGCTGGGGTGTGGATGAATCAATGCAATGCACATTTGTAAACTGCACTGTCTATTTTTCCATAGTCTTCCATGTTCACAATCACTGCTATAAGGCCTGGTCTTCAAAACCCCCAAAGTTTTTGCTTCAACTTACATGACCTGGCAAGCTACTCCACGCAGTGAGTGCTCATATCACCTTTAAATGTTCACACGTCTCATTAGTAAAAAAACAACAACCTCAGAACACAGCTTTAATATTTCAAGTTGTTCAGTTCTGTACCAAATAGCCAATCATCTCCAGAGTCACCATCTCTCAGCTTCTCTAATTAGCAACTGCTCCTAAAAATATTTTTTAAAAAGATTTTAAAAGATTATCTCCTTTCGCAAAAATAGGGTAGAGTTTCCATAAATGCAAGGCTTGATAAATGTAACACAGTCAATAACTTAATGTACAATGGCGCTCCCAAAGACATTTCTGGTTTGGACATGTGCAGTTCAGTCCTCTACTGCCTCCCAAAGAAAGGGAGCAATGTGATCGCTTTTGTTCTTTTCCTCTCCCATACAGCGTTATTCATCCACCAGGTAGACTGTTTTTTGAACGTACTTTTTTGACATTTTCCTTACCCAGAAATTTCAACTATGTCATAGCCCCCACTAATCAGAGTAGCCTCCAGCTCCAAAAAACTATTTTTTATATTTCTTACATTTAAACAAAGACTTCTCAGACTATTACTTCAACACATCCTATTCCCTTACTCCTCATGTCATGCTTGTACAGGTCACTCAGTCCCAAAAGGAGTCCCAGTGCCCCATAAATGTGTCTATTTTTTCTATTTTTCTACAGCACTTTTTATGATAAACTGCCACAAACACATTTCACAGAGTAACAGAAGAAAAATTGGGCGAAAACCAGGACTAAACCCCCAAAAAGAAAGTGGGGTAAAAACTCCCCAGTGGGAAGAAAAACACTCAAATGGTGGCGAGAGAAAATTCCCCAATGGGAATAAATCTCGAGAGGAACCTGGCTATAGTAGGGGAGCCCCTTCTCAGCTGGCTGGCCTGGTGTAGAGGTAAATGGATGTACCAGAAATGTAATAAGGGGTCTATCATTACAAATAATCAATTAAGTCTAATTAAATTTGTCATGCATTTTAGAGAACTAAAAATATCTCACAATGCACTGTTATATCTTGTAAACAGCTGTAATCACTACAAAAGGTGGAAGTGAACCACGATGCTTTGTAAACTGTCTGCAAAGCTATTTTATCTTTATTATATGGGTACATGTACAGGCAATGTAATGCATCAATGAACGAGGAAGGCAAACTCAGTGGGCAGAGTCAGAAACATTTGCAAATAGATCATTATCACACCAATGAATAAAGAACCAGCTAGATGGTATGTTGAAGGTTTTGCGACAGACATGTAGCCCAGGTGTCAACGCTGAATGATGACAGAAGAGAAGGTCTGCTGATCAAATTCATTGTTTAAGTATGTTATTTAGTTCCCTACATGTAAATTCACTAGATTAGACGCCAGGGAGTAGTGAGCCGTTTCAGACACTGCTATTGCCTCCAGGAGGGATATCTTACTTTTTTATAATACTGGGTCATGTGATCTGTGATGTCACTTCCTCTACATATTACCTCTTATCCATTTTGTGCTCAACGGACTGCAGTATCCAATGAGTCCATGGATGAGGCCTGGGTTAGAAGGAATCCTATCTGTATCTTTTGTTAGTCGAGTGAGAATCCAGGTCAGTGGGTGAAGAAGAAGAATGCATGTAAATATCAAATGGGAGGAAATTGCTGCCCTATGAGAAAAAATCAATTCCAGTTCTGGAATATCTGAAATTCATATCAGTATTAGACAACATAAATCAATGTCAATATCCAACTAGTTAAAATCAGTGGTGATATTAGGTGAAATAAGAATTCATTTCTGCCCTTCATGAAAAATCTTTCAGTAAGGAGTCTGTATTTTTGATAATCTCTCACCAAGACCAGCTAACACTCGCTACCAAGTGTGCAGAACCTGTTCAGCAGAGCTGAATTGGGTTATTGTTTCAACAGCTGAGGACTTGTGGGTGCAAGACAGAGAAATTCTGTGTAACTGTACATAACTTGAACAGTCAGGTGCTTGCTTGTTAAGGCTGTGGAAACCTGTATAAATGGGTGTGTGCTCTACTGGACTGGTTAGGCCTGAAGTATAGAATTTATATGAAATTCTTTGAAGTGCATTGATCGACATAACTCTGGATTTTCTGGGGCCTGCCTCAGTGTTGGACTCCTCCAATGGTCGACACATATCAGAAGGATTCTTGGAATGCATAGCTTTCAATGGATGAAGGGTTGCAGTTTAAGCAAGTGGTGACAGTGCAGTATCTTGGTTTTTACTCTAGTTTGTGGAAAAGGCCGTAAAAAGGGAATCTGTAAAAGAAACCGTAGCCCCTGTACTGAGCTGATTCTCTGCTCCTGTTTGTACATTCTCTTATTTTGTGGACAGTGATAACTTGCAGATGTTTAGATAAGGGAATTAGGACTGTGGTCTTGCAGGGTCCATCGGTGCCTTTTTGATTGATAGACAGTGTCCTTACAGTAGCCAGGGTTGTACGTGACATTCTCCTCAAGGGGGCGCCAGAGAGAAGGATTTGCAACCTCACAGGCAGGGCTAATGAGATGTTCGGACTGAAAACCTCCCCACATCAGGTCACACTGTGCACTGGATATTCGCAGAGCGTCCTGAGCAGGACAGCAGGAAGCCGAATAAGAGGACATGTTGTGAACAAGCTTTATGGAGCATGGCGTACAGCCTGTGATGACTCACACTCACAGCCCTGCATTCACTTGATTTTATATGTCGCTTGGGAGAATGGTGCTTGCTAATTGGGTAAAATGTAGCCCCGCCTGCACCCAAAGACCCAGGTCCTCTGGACTAAAACCCCAAATAAACGGTAATCCCTGACTCCAGGGTTTGCTTCTCACTCTCCATTGATGGACTTGTGTGTTGTACTGTATGTGCCTTGCTAACTGCCGTAGCTGGTGACCTGGGATGAACCCGCCTCCAGACAGTGACATCACAAGCTACTGTACAAGTGAATGCAAGTCCTGTGAGGCTACATGTATCCATGAGGATCAAACTTCCATTTAGAGCATATGTGTGCACAGATACTTACTGCTGTATGTCTACACCTCTCCTGGTTCACCTTAACGGGTGACTGAGGAACTCCCAAGCTTGCAGGACCCAGTATTCTCTCTTCTGGAACAAACCCACTTTTATCTGGTTTGATCACCAACTGTACAACCACGTCACTGCCACACAATTGTGTTGTGAGTAGGTTTTGAAAAGTTTGTTGGAGAAAAAAAATGTGTGTGTAAAAAAAATATTTTTGTACTTTCTTTTCACATTTTATTGAAGAACTCTTTGTCTTCTGTGAATATTTGCAATCAGGTTCCTTCTTTTCAATAAGGTAAATGTAATCAATAAACGTGGTGGTTGTAAGAGTGTGTGCTTTAATGTGTTTGAGCTGGCCTCTTTGTTACAAAGACATGTCCAAGTGTATAGATGCCAAACATGCCCTAACAGCACAGGACTGCATGTCATCCATGTAACATGTATGTCTGTGGCTGTGGAGCCTTGGGGAACATGGGACATGTACAGTAATACATATGTCTGGTTCTGTGCCATTTACACCGGGTCGTTTTATGCACCTTGAGCATCTGGATTATATCCAGTTTGGGATTATCCACATCAAAATACAGGTATGAATGCTCTCAAGATGCATTAGGAGCAGATTTAAATTTGATCCCCTAAACCACTTAAGGCAGTGGTCTGAGATGCATTCAAGACAGTAGTTCTCTTCAAAACCCATTTAAGAACCAAAACTCATCCCAAAGTATAAGGTCACGTGACACAGCCGTCCCCTGATACAGAACACAGGCAGCTTCACAATCGCAACAAGAATGGAGGACACGTGTGGTTGGACTTCAAGCAAAACTAGGCTGGCTATTGATATGGAGAGATAATCCTGTTCAGGATGTGGGTGCAGGATTAATCTATCTCATCAGCCGTCTTCTGTTGTATGTTAGCTATCGAATATGATGTCCTTCCTTAACTTTAAGAAAACTTGCCATAACACAAGCTGTTTTGGAACCGACTGCCACCTTTTTTCTTTGAGAGCCAGAGCAAAACAGGAAGTGGGTTGTTAAGGTTTTGTATTTTACTCCCAAAATGGCAATCAGATTTCAATCCGGCTAACCTGTGATGCATCTGACAACAAAGTGTAAATGTAATGTGGTTAAGTCTTATTTGGATACAATCTAGATAAAAGTCATTTGAAGTGACCAGGTGAAAATGGGGTCTTTGAGAACATGTCACATACTCCATATAAATTTGACTCATCAGTGCTATGCACACATGTCCCAGTTGACACATGAATACTGATCCTCAAGTCTTTGGGGAGTATGTCATCCTTTTGGTAACTTTTTTTAACTTTTTGTCTGCAGGGAAAATCCAGCTGTAAAACATTATGAGAGCTCACAGTGTACATTGGGGGTTTTCAACCATTTCTGATCCATGGACCCCCACCCAGGCCCAGAGGCAGAGTAGAGGGTGTGATCTCTGTGGTGGTACCTTCACAAACCCCCTGTGGTCCACAGACCCCCAGCTGTAAACCCAGGAAGTGCACACTTCCACACTGTATCTTAGTACAGCCTGCAGTTCAGTACTGGCCTCTAGAGGGTGCCCCAGCATTATTTAATAGCAGCATTACAGATCAATATTCAATGTCCATATGAGCTTTATATTTGAATATGTATATATGTATACATATGTACACAGTGTTTAATGCTTCTACTTTCATTTAATCAAGTCTATAAAGAAATATCTGACATTGACCCTCCTGCATATTGCACAATACACAAATTGTGGGGGGGATTAAAAAACATATTACTATTGAAATACTTATCAATGTTATATTTGGCATTATATTTTTGAAGTAAGATAGAACAGAGCTAACAGGTGGTTTCTATCTGTAATCCAGAAGTGGTGGCTAAGTGGGGGAACCAGGTCATGGGAGTGGGTATGATGGGTGTTGAATGAGCAGCGTGAGCATGTAGAAGTAATCAATTCTGAGATTTATTCATTAACAAAATTAATTTGTCTCCCATATTACCTCCGCTGTGTATGTTCCCAATGATGATTTTTTCATGTGTAATCAATGACTTGTTAGGAAATTATAAAAAATGACTAGAGTTTTTTTAACCATCACTTCATGAATTTGTGAGTTTTTTAAACCATCTCTTTATGAATAAATCTGTACAGAAATTTAAGCCAAATAATAATAATTAATAATAAAGAAATCAGGCAAATAATTTTTTGCACAATTCATTCTCCTCTGTATTGCTGTACTGCTTTTTGTAAGACTCCAAGAGTGAGAAAAAGGTTTGAGGCAGGAACTGTAAATAATCAGTATTCTTTATTCGGCAGAAGGGGAATCAGTTCACACAACAAAGATGCGTGTCCAAATTCCACAGAGGGGCACAGTCCCTCTGGGCATTTATAACAGTCATGTTACATCATTCTGTGTTTGCATTCAGCTCAGCCAATCATCATTCAATATGTTTGCTGGTACCCCAAATAAGGTCAACATGGTCAGATTTACTGCTTCCCCTCCCATCTGAACTACAATATTAATAATTAGGAACAATGGATAATATTGATTAATATTAATTAATTATGTTAAGAAAAATACACACATATATAAAATGTAACATTTTAACTCCAACATCTCCCTTTTCACACATATGAATATAATGAATATAGGCTTTACAATCAATAAAAGGTTAACATGTCAGGTCTGACTCATTTAAGATGGCTTGACCGGCCTCATCTTTAATTATTGTATATAGTTACAGTATTAGCAAATCACCACTTATTACATTTTACTGGACACCCAAATAAGGTCAACATGGTCAGATTTACTGCTTCCCCTCCCATCTGAACTGCAATATTAGTAATTAGGAACAATGGATAATATTGATTAATATTAATTAATTATGTTAAGAAAAATACACACATATATAAAATGTAACATTTTAACTCCAACATCTCCCTTTTCACACATATGAATATAATGAATATAGGCTTTACAATCAATAAAAGGTTAACATTTCAGGTCTCACTCATTTAAGATGGCTCGACCGGCCTCATCTTTAATTATTGTATATAGTTACAGTATTAGCAAATCACCACTCATTACATTTTACTGGACACCCAAATAAGGTCAATAACGTTAGATTTATTGTTTTAGAGAGTAAGCTTGGGAAGACCTCCCTCTCCAGCCCAGCCCTCCTCCCATCTAAACTACAGGATGTGACTTATTGTATTAGTTAATATTAGTAAATATACACACATATATATATAAAATATAAATCACTCCTATATTTTCGCCCCAACAATCTTCCCTTTAAGTATATTTGGATATAACGAATATTAGTTTCACAGCAAAAAGATTAAAATGTCAGATCTTGCTCATTTTAAGTTGGCTTGTCCGGCCTATTGCTTGAATGTTATTTTATTTCACTACAGCAGTGTGATGTGTTTATTGCGTCATATCCTAACACATGAAACAGAGCTTTTTAAGTGTTATTGCATGTATAATCCTCAATGTCATGTCTGATAGTAGTTTTAAAAAGTCATTGTGGAACACCGGTAAAGAGGTATTGCATCATTACTGCAGCTTGTTGTGTGCTTGAGGAATATGTGTGCAAACCCAACAATCAGACACATTGATGATGTCAGCATATTGCGGAGAGGTCTGGCAGTAGGTGTTTCCCAGGAGGTTTTGCCTCTGATGATTGACAGGCGCTTGTGTCTCGGCATTCAGGAGTATCCAGGGAGTCATTCCTCCAACTTCTTGCTGTGAGGTAACAGTGGCTCCCTGCAGAAATTAATAATCACCTCAGATAATCCCAGATGTGTGAAATTTTCCTTGACCCTTGTTGCTGGGCTGTCTTTGGGCCTGAACAGAAGGCTGGTCATTGCAGTCCACCGTAGACGAGAGTTCCTAATGGTTGGGACAGCGATCCAGTTAATAATGGGGCTGATGGAAAGAATGTGCATGTGTGCATTGAGGTCACCCAGTGTGTAAGATACAGGGTGAGCAGAGCTGGGGTGAGTGGACAGCCATGGCACAGCTGTATGCAGTCATGTTCCTGTTCCTGGTCCTGGTCCTGTTTCTGTTACTGTTACTGTTCCTGGTCCTGGGTCTGATCCTCTCAGCAGCTTATCAAAGATGGTGGAATCAAGAAAGGGATCTTCTAGTGCTTTTATTTGTGCTTTTATTGCCTTCTCCAGCAAAGACCACTTTACCTACAGTTCTTCTCCAGGGTGAATCACTAGCAGAGCCTAGATGTTGCACTCTTTCTTTTCTGTTTGCTGTCATTTCTTTAAATGACGTTTCTACATTGCAAAATAATTATTCTTTGCCGCTGTTATTCTAACCAAGACCATTTTTGTAATTTCTACAAGAAAATATAATTTGTATTATTGTAATTTCTTGTATGTGTCATCCTTTATTCAATGTGTTACTTGCTATTTTGTTGTCCGTTAACTGTCTTCAAACAAATAAGTAAATTTGATCCATAGTACTATTATAAATAGTAATATTTACAATATTTTACTTTCTGAGAGTTCTGTGTGGCACAGCAACAGTGAGAATGAAATAGCGAAATAAATGTTGAATTAGCCCTACACTTGCCAACCATTTAAGTCTTACAGTAGTATATTGTATGTTAGCAATAGCCTTCATGTAGATTGTTGTCCAGCTGAATGTTAATTAGCACCAGCGAGTAGTTTGCTATGCGCGAATATGACTTCCCTTGCATTGTGCTTATTGAAAGTGTCTTTCTCGCTCTTAAAACAGCGTGTGTGTGTGTATAAAGAAAAAGTTGCGAGTTAGGAAAATCAGATGCATGGATCACCCCCAGACTGCAGCAAGAAATGGTAGAATGTGAGCATGCATCAAATGACATAAACCAGTTCAATTGTGTATTTTTAAGCTGTTTCAGTTTTTTTAAATATTAAGTGTTATTTACATAATTTAGTAAAGTATCGCTCACGACATAGTAAACATTAATTTAAAACAGGCAATTAAGTAAACTTTACTTTTTGACTGTGAGAATGTTAAGGTTTGAAGATAACAGTTTAATATTTAGCAATTTAAATTTACCCCAAAAATACTTGTAGAGATTGTTGCTAAACTATTTTTGAGTAAATTTTACTCATCAACATCATCATCATCATCACCATAATCACTGTCGCCATCATCATCATCATCATCATCAGCAGCAGCAGCAGCAGCAGCAGCAGCATCATTCTCAACACCATCATCATCATCTTCACTACCATCAGCATCATCTGTGTCTGATTTAAGCTGCAGCCAGACAGGTTTATGGTCTGAGTACACTTCAGGAGTGTCGTCAAGGATCTCACAGGTTTTGACTCGACACATGGACTCTTTCCTCATGAAGATGTAATCTAACCTGGACCTGCTATCCTTTTGATAGCATGTGTATCTTTTCTCCTCTGGGTGGATTACTCTCCAGACATCCACAAGGTTGAGGTGAGTTGTCATTTCCTGAACACATCCTCGCATAGCAGCATTGTCCAGATTTAGGGCTCTTGATTTCCTGTCCAAGACCGGGTCGAGAGCAGTGTTGAAATCTCCTCCAATCACCAACAGTCCTTCAGTATTCCTCTTCAGGTATTGTATGAGTCTGGCCAAAACCCTTTTGTCTGACCAAAGGCTGTACACGCTCACAAGGGTGTAAAGCTGGCCTTGTAGTTTACATTTCACTACAATGAAACCTCCATCATGATCTAAATTGGTCTCTAACAGCTCAAAACCATCCTTTCGAATGAGGATGGCAACTCCTCTGCGGCGTGGGTGATACGTTGTGAAGAAATGTTCCCATTTTACTAACGGGTCAAATACATGAGTGTCATTTGGTCCAATGTGAGTCTCCTGGAGGAAAATAATGCTAACATGTTTCTTTTTGGCTAACTTAGAGATGATATTTAATGTTTTTTGTTTTCTGGTTTCTTTTCCTTTTTTTGTTTTAATCCCATTTATATTCCAGGACATTAGATATGTCGGCTTGATCTCTGGCTGCATTGTGCTTGTTCCTGGCTGCATTGTGTCTGGAGTTACACTGGAGTTCCCCGGATTCATAATTCACACAGTAGAATGTCTATGCTTCAAATGTCAAATGCAGTAGAGTTCCTCTGCTTCAGATGTCACATACAGTAGAGTTCCTTTGCTTCAGACGTCACATACAGTAGAGTTCCTCTGCTTCAGATGTCACATACAGTAATGTTCCTCTGCTTTAGATGTCACATACAGTAAAGTTAATCTGCTTCAGACGTCACATACAGTAAAGTTCCTCTGCTTCAGACATCACATACAGTAGAGTTCCACTGCTTCAGATGTCACATACAGTAGAGTTCCTCTGCTTCAGATGTCACATACAGTAGAGTTCCTCTGCTTCAGACGTCACATACAGTAAAGTTCCTCTGTTTCAGACATCACATACAGTAGAGTTCCTCTGCTTCAGACATCACAAAAGTTTACTCTATCACTTCAGGTGAGTGCTGCCTTACCTGTGTGAAATAGCAGGCCTGTGTAAGATCAAAATGAGGGATGTTATTAAAAGGAAATTTTTGCATCTGGTCTCCTGAAGAAATGTATTGTTAGTGCTGCTATAGCCCTGTTTATAGACACAGGGCTGGGGTTTTGTCATTTGGTTGTGAGGGCGATAAAAGGGGTATATAATCTGCAGTCACAGCTGCTGTGCATGCAGATGTGTACCGTATGTCACATTCCGTAATACCATATGAGAAAATCTGTTATCAAAAAGTAGAATTGTGTCATTTCAGTACTATGTTAGAATCTTAAATTGAGGCAAGACATTCCAGATAAATCACCCATCTAGTGCAGTCTGTGTTTGGTACCGTTTATGACACAGCAGATTCCCTTTGTGTGCTGTTCATTCACAGTTCCGTGAAAATATTATTGATTTGAGTGCTTGGTGCCATAAATCCAAACCAATAATAGATCAAATATGCTTGTATAGATTTAATGTCTATCTATAACATTAATAGTAGACATTAGTGTGAGCTGTGTTGGTTTCCTTCAGACAAAACAGTGCAATGTTGTTCATGTCAATCATTGTTCAATGATAGCATGACACTGTGCAGTATTACAGCCACTTAGCTTGTCGCTGTGTTGGAGTAATGTAATTTTACTCACCTGCACAGTTGTGAGTACACCTGTAGAGGCCACCAGAGTTCACCGAACCTGAAAGATAAGTATCAGATGATTGAGATAAGCCTGTGACTTCCTGACCAATAAGAAACATGTGTGTGCTGATTCATGATCAAATATTATAGCAGGGCTGGTACGGTTAGCCGGCACTTTCCCCAAGCAAAGGGTAGGTTTCCTTGGCAACTGTGTACCTCAGCACCGGACAAAAACAGGCAAAAAGTTTATTTTTTTGACCATTGTTGCATTTCTTTGGGTATCCTTTCTGTTGTTGTTTCCCTCTTTTCCGAACTTGGCAGTTTGGAGATTCACTCAAAGGCAGGGGAGCGTGAACAGGAGCTGGAAGTGTTGCTTACTCCAGAACACTCTGAAAAGGAGTCCAGGCAGTTGACTAAGCCAATTGCAAAGTCTCAGTCATACTGTAGTTGGGTATCGTTACTCCCTAGACCCAAAAAAGCACCATCTAAGTTCCACAGGACTTCAAAGCATATGTCATTGGTCTACTGCATACACCAGTTAAAATCCCCAGACATTATGAATTCAATAATGTAAAAATGTCAGAAGACTTTAATATGGAATAAACAGCCCTAGCAGAAAATGCATTATGTAACTGATCATTATAGCAGCAAGAGGAATGCATATTGCCACCTATTGCAGTGCAGATATTTGTAAGCGTTTCTCAATACAGAGTTTGGTTTTTTAAAACTCTTCACAGTTAGCACAACAGCAGTCCATGTGGACCAAACTGTTAATGATTTTTATTGCTTTAACACAAAATGTATTCAATGATCACAGCATTCTAAACTATTTTCTCACTCAAGTTCAATCACAACCAGAACGGTATTAAGTATCTGCAGCCTAACCTACGAGATTCAAGTCAACAACAGTTCGCTAAATCACAAATGCTATGCTGAGATATATGTAAACAATGAAAACAAGCCACATATATACATATACTTGTTGTATACTGTTTATATATGGCTCGTTTTCATTGTTTACAGGAGAAAGTACAAAATGGGCAAAGACAGCCTTTCGGTACGATTTGCTGTAGTGTAATGTTGTTAGTCCTGCTATTTTGAACTCTGGTACTGACATAATCTATGCAGTACAAAGTGAAAATTATTCAAGATGCCATTGCCTAGTGCTGATAAATGTATCCCATCAATTCAGACCCCTTCACTTTTTCCACATTTTCTGGCGTTACAGCCTTATTCTAAAATTGATTAAATTCATTTTTATTCTCATCAATCTACACACAATACCCCATGATGACAAAGTGAAAACAGGTTCAGAAATTTTTGCAAATTTATTAAAAATAAAAAACTGAAATATCACATACACATGAGCACAATACACAAGTATTCAAACCCTTTACTCAGTACTTTGTTGAGGCACCTTTGGCAGTGATTACAGCCTGAAGTCATCTTGGGTATGATGCTACAAGCTTGGTACACCTGTATTTGGGGTATTTCTCCCATTCTTCTCTGCAGATCCTCTCAAGCTCTGTCAGGTTGGATGGGCAGCATTGCTGCACAGCTATCTTCAGGTCTCTCCAGAGATATTCGATCAGGTTCCAGTCCAGGCTCTAGCTGGGCCACTCAAGGACATTCACAGACTTGTCCCGAAGCCACTCCTATGTTGTCTTGGCTGTGTGCTTAGGGTCATTGTCCTGTTGGAATGTGAACCTTCCCCCCAGTATGAGGTCCTGAGCACTCTGGCGCAGGTTTTCATCAAGGATCTCTCTGTACTTTGTTCAGTTCATCTTTCCCTCGATCCTGACAAGTCTTCCAGTTCCTGCCGCTGAAAAACATCCCCACAGCACGATGCTGTCACCACCATGCTTCACTGTAGGTATGGCATTGGCCAGGTGAAGAGTGGTGCCTGGTTTCCTTCAGACGTGACACTTGGCATCGTGGCCAAAGAGTTAAATCTTGGTTTCATCAGACCAAAGAATCTTGTTTCTAATAGTCCGAGAGTACTTAGGTGCCTTTTGGCAAACTCCAAGTGGGCTGTCATGTGTCTTTTACTGAGGAGTGGCTTCCATCTGGCCACTCTATCATAAAGGCCTGATTGGTGGAGTGCTGCAGAGATGGTTGTCCTTCTGGAAGTTTCTCCCATCTCCACAGACAAACTCTGGAGCTCTGTCAGAGTGGCCATTGGGTTCTTGGTCACCTCCCTGACCAAGGCCCTTCTCCCCCGATTGCTCAGCTTGGCCAGGCAGCCAGCTCTAGAAAGAGTACTGGTGGTTCTAAACTTCAATTTAAGAATGATGGAGGTCACTGTGTTCTTCGGGACCTTCAATGCTACAGACATTTTTTGTACCCTTCCCCAGATCTGTACCAATCCTGTCTCTGAGGTCTATGGACAAATTCCTTCAAATTCATGGCTTGGTTTTTGCTCTGACATGCACTGTCAACTGTGGGACCTTATATAGACAGCTGTGTGCCTTTCCAAATCATGTCCAATCGATTGAATTTACCACAGGTGGACCCCAATCAAGTTGTAGAAACATCTCAAGTATGACCAATGGAAACAGGATGCACCTGAGCTCAATTTTTTGTGTCATAGCAAAAGGTCTGAGTACTTATGTAAATGTGATATTTCAGTTTTTTTATTTTTTATAAATTTGGGAAAAATTCTAAAAATCAGTTTTCTCTTTGTCATTATGGGGTATTGTGTGTAGATTTCTGAGAATAAAAATGAACTGAATCAATTTTAGAAGGCTGTAACGTAACAAAATGTAGAAAAAGTGTAAGGGTCTGAATACTTTCCGAGGGCACTGTATGTCACAGTAAATTATTGTGAATAGTTTAACAGTAAATTGCTGTGAAGCTTATTATGAAAGCACTGCAACTAGCAGCCAGAAATGTATTGTAAATCTGCAGCCAATTATTTTACAGTGTATGGGTCACAGACTTCAAGCAGTCATTGCATGCAAAGGATATGCAACAAAGTACTAAAATAACTACTTTAATTTACTTAACACTAATATGCTTCATGGTACACTAGAATGGGGTGAATATGAAAATACCCTGAAATAAAAGCTGAGAACTATATCTACATTGTCTGATTACAGACCTACAATTCTGGAGTGCAGAGCCAAATCTGGAAAAAATATGATTTTGTCCCAGATATTATATGTATATACAATCCTCTTGGAATTTTTTGCTTCCATTATTTTTCATTTTGTAATCACTGTGTGCTAAAAATGTTCTTAACCGAAGGTTCTAATGCTGATGTAACAATCCCTACTGGTAATTGAAAGCAATAGAGTTCTAGAACGCCGACTTTGAAATCTGAAGAAAATTCTAAAGAAGCGACTCTTCAAAAAGTAAAGTAATGCAAAAATAAAAATCCTGATAGTCTGTTGGGTGTCATTGTTATTTTCTGAGATTAAAATTTTTTTAACTTCCCTTTTTTTTTTAAAACTAATTCTCTGGCACTGAGAATTTTTAACTAAACATACAACTAACCAAAATTTTCAATTGTCATTTGTGGGATGTCACTGGGTTAAAGTAAGCAATTATTTTCCCCATTTCCGGCTTCTACAAGTATGAGAGTCCGTATTTTGTGGCACACACCTCACAAAACCATGTGACTCAATATTGCCAATCTGCAGATTTGGTCGTTCAGATGAACAGAGACTGTGCATGCCAGAGGAATGAGAATATAACACATGAAAGAAAATGAGGTAATTAAGGAGTGGGGTTTTGCATGGTCACTCACATGAGGATCTGTATTTCATAACATGAAAATAATAGTCTCATATTTCTAAAAATAGGTTATATGCAAATAAATGCTGAATTTATAATTCTTTATATGTGTTTAATGTTCAAAAATATTAAAAGTCTAAAATCACGGTGTAATTACTGTTTTTAGGTAGTTCTTAGTGATAAAGCAGTTTGAGTTGGAATTAGACTACATAGTCCAATTTGTATTGAAACAAAATCCAGTCACAAGATAGCTTTTAGCTTTCAGACCCCACAATCAGCTGTGTTGCTTTTGTCAAGGGATTCTGAGATTCGTTCCAATAAGTAACAAATTAATTTGTTTCCCATATTCCCTTGGCTGAATAAATTCTAAATGATGAGTTTTTCATGTGTAATCAATGACTTGTTAGTAAATAATAAAAACAGGGAGTGTTTTTTTTTTTTTTTTTTACATTTCTGTATACATTTGTACAGTATTTTCAGAAACCCACAGTATTGCTTTCATATGTGCAGTACTTTTTTGCAGTTTTATACTGTTGATAGACTCAGTTCCTGTATAAATTAAGTAAAATAAAAATTAAAGGGGAAAACATAACATTAAATTAAAATTAAAGCTGACAGTCTGCAACCTCATTGTCATTGTATCCTTTCGAACTCAAAGTGCTACAGCACAGAACCAAAATAACAAAAAATGTCACTGTCCAATGAATTATGGTGCTCACTGTCTATGCATATATATATATATATATATATATATATATACACACACACACACACAATCCTGCTTTGAAATTGAATTTTTGCTTCCATTATTTCTCATTTTATGTATTTTGTAATTACTGTAGTCCAAAAATATTGATAAATGAACATTCTAATGCTGATGTAACAATCCCTTGCGGTAACTTAATGTAATGGAGTTCTAGACCAATGATTTATTTTTTGTTTTTAAAGCATTACAAAAAATCTACTTTACAAAAAGTAAAATAAAGCAAAACGGAATAAAAAAAGATTATCTTTTGGCTGTAATTTTTATGTTTTGAAATCATAATTGTAAAAAATCTTCCCTTTTTTTATCAAATTCTCAGTTGCACTGAGAATTTTTGACTAAACATACAACTAACAAAAATGAACAAAGATGTGAAATAAAACTTCTGTTCTGAAAATTGCAGAATAATCAACAAAATGTTTCTGTTTCAATTGTCAGTTGTTATCTGCGGGGAAGTCACTGGATTAAAATATTTCAAAAAATTATTTCCCCCCATGTCTGGCTTCTACAAATATTCTCAAAACAAGAAACATTGGGAAAATATCAGTGCAAATTTGCACTGTACCACAGAACCAGATGTGTACTTTCAGAGAATAATAAGATTGTATTTGAATACTCACTGGTCCTTTAGCTCTGTACCTGCAGCTCCTTCTCACCAAGCAGATATTAGATTCTTCAGTAGGCTACCCAGGTGAAAACTCAATGCTTTACCTCCTCGGTTTGGTCAACAACACTGCGAAATTGGCTGCTGCTGTTCTGTTTTATACTGTACTGCAAAAACGTCTTATGAAAAAATTGCACATACTGTACCTCCCAGTTTTGGCTTTAATTACATCAGATACACGTCATAAAACCATTTGACACAATAATGCAGATCTGCTAGATTAATTCAGACGTACACACAGAGCCAACACATGGTGAAAGAATTAGAAAATAAAGGTTAACAGATAAAAGAAGGAGTGGTGTTTTGTTTGGTGACATGTATGAGAGTCTGTATTTTGTGTCACACACCCCTCAAACCCATGTGACTCAATAATGCCAATCTGCAGGTTTGGTCATTCAGATGAACAGAGACTGTGCATGCCAGAGGAATGAGAATATAACACATGAAAGAAGATGAGGTCATTAAGGAGTGGGGTTTTGCATGGTCACACAAGAATTATAGTGTCATATTTGTAAAAAATAGGTTATATGCAACTAAATGCCAAATTTATCATTCTTTATATGTATGTGATGTTAAAAAAAAATTTAAATCAGGGTGTAATCACTGTTTTTAGGTAATTCTTAGTGATAAAGCAGATGGAGCTGGAATTAGACTACATGGCCCAATCTGTACAGAAACAACATCCAGTCACAAATCTTTAGCTTTCAGACCCCACAATCAGCTGTGTTGCTTTTGTCAAGTGATTCTGAGATTATGCAAGAAAAATGATAGGTACTTTTACAGTTTCACATTTGCTTGAACATATTTGTCCATTCAGGAATCACATTTTCAAAACAGTTACCACAAAGTTCTAAACAAACGCTTGTTTGCCAAAATAAAACATTTTACTTGCAAAATGCCCAACAATCAGAAAACATTAAACACATGCCTCAATAGAACATACTTCCATCAAACAATACAACTTGTGATCAAATTAATATATTCTTTAATCACTCATTACTCAATTCCCGAAAAACAACTCATTACAGACTATAGCTATCAATATGAATCTATTCAACCTTCATTTGTGTTGTATGCCTGTGCCATTTGTTGATAACATACATCGCTGTGGTATGTGCCAAAGACGAGGGAATACATCACAACATGGACTGTATTTGTTTTTCTCCTGATGGGGATTTACCAGGGAGTATCCGACCACCCTTCCCAATTTTGAGTGGCCAATAGAAACTGTAACCCAGTCCCAATTCTGCAGTGTCTCCAGTGTTTAGTATTACTGTCAACGTCCATCTTACATGTATCTTCTGGAAATGAAACTTACTGCAGTATATATTAAATGGTACTATCAGAGTCATAAAGGTATTGAAAAACTTCATAATTCATTGGCAAGGATAGAAATTATTGCCTCTCTCAGACATTAATATGTACAGGGTTTCACCTTGTGACACCTATGAGGATCTGTATTTCATAAAATGAGAATTAGAGGAGTCTGAGTTTCATTTATGTGAAAATAAGCTATACGCAAATAAATGCTGAATTTATCATTCTTTATATGTGTGTGATGTGAAAAATGCAATGTAAAAAGTTTAAAATCAGGGTGTAATTACTGTTCTTAGGTAGTTCTTAGTGATAAAGCAGATGGAGCTGGAATTAGACTACATGGTCCAATCTGTACAGAAACAACATCCTGTCACAAATCTTTAGCTTTCAGACCCCACAGTCAGCTCTGTTACTTTTGTCAAGTGATTCTGAGATTCATTCAAATAAGCAACAAGTTAATTTGTCTCCCATTTTCCCGTGGCTGAATAAATTGCAAATGTTCAGTTTTTTGTGCGTAATCAATGACTTGGATTATGATAAAACATTTCTGTATACATTTGTAAGGTATTTTTAGAAACCCACAAATGAGCTTTTACACTATTAATTCTCCTCAGAATTGTTTTAATACATGCAGTACGTTTTTGCTGTTTTACAACTTGATAGACTGGTCACAGTTCCTGCATAAAGAAAATAATAATTAAAAGAGAGAAAATAACATGTAAAAACAATCTGTTAATATGCATTTTAGTTTTACTTTTTAACGATTTCATTATATTTGAGGAAGTTCAAAATCCAAAAGATAATATCTAACTTTCAAAAATGAAAAAACGGAAGTGGCACCAGAATATCCTGTTAGATTGCCCAGTGTAGGCTGGGGTGTGGCTAAATAAATGCAATTTACGTATGTAAACTGCACTGTCTATCTTTCCATAGTCTTTCATATTCATAATCAGGAGATGTGATGTTTACAGTCAGGGCAAGGTGTTTGTCTTCAGTCCAATGGCCAGACATGATAAATCACATAACATAATGATGAGAACAGGCCATTCAGCACAACACTGCTTGACATTTTCTTACCTTTGAATTGTACCTACTGTAGTGCTCAGTTTACCTATAAACTAGACAGCATCTAGCATCCAGCTCTAAGGTCTGGTCTTCAAAACTCCCAGAGTTTCTGCATCAGCTTTAGCATGACCTGGCAAGCTAGTCCACGCAGTGAGTACTCATGTAACCTTTAAATATTCACACGTCTCATTAGAAAAAATAAAACCTCAAAACACAGCTTTAATATTTCAAGTTGTTGAATACCATACCGAATAGCCAATCGTCTACAGAGTCATCATCTCTCAGCTCCTCTATCTAGCAACTGCTCCTATAGATGAAGAAGTCATATTTTTTTTTAAATTTTTTAAAAGATTATATCCTTTCGCTGACATTGGGGAGAGTTTCAACGCTTAATAAATGTAACGTGGTCAATAACTTAATGTATAATGGCGCTCCCAAAGACATTTCTGGTTTGTACATGTGCAGATCAGTCCTCTACTGCCTCCCAAAGAAAGGGAGCAATGTGATAGTTTTTGTTCTGTTCCTCTCCCTTACAGCTTTATTCATCCACCAGGTAGACTGTTTTTTCAAACATACTTCTTTTTTTTACATTTGGAATGAATTCATTTGTGCATCAAGAATAAGGCTTTTGAACCTGCCCCACTTTTCATTCACTGTCTTTTAATCACGAAGTTATTTAAACTCTTGCATCTTGTTAAATTTGACATGCCTAAAATTAATAACTTAATTTAGAGGAGGCCCTCTTAATTGGCCAAAATATATCAAAACTAACTGTGGAAAGATCACTTGTCCCAAATGACTTCACTACCTCTGTGCTGCAAATTCTGTTAAGATCATTACACAGCACAAGATTCAGTGAGGAGTCTGTATTTTGCTAATCTCTCGTCAAGACCAGCTAACACTCGCTACCAAGTGTGCAGAACCTGTTCAGCAGAGCTGAATTTGGTTATTGTTTCAACAGGTGAGGACTTGTGGGTGCAAGCCAGAGAAATTCTGAGTAATAGTACATAACTTGAACAGTCAGATGCTTGCTTGTTAAGGCTGTGGAAATGCATAAAACCTGTATAACTGGGTGTGTGCTCTCTTGGACTGGTTAGGCTTGAAGTATAGGATGTATATGAAATTCTTGGAAGTGCATTCCACGATATAATTTGGGGCCTGCCTCAGTGTTGGACTCCTCCAGTGGTCGACACATATCAGAACGATTCTTAGAATGCAAAGCTTTCATTGGATGAAGGGTTGCAGTTAAAGTAAGTGGTGACAGTGCAGTACCTTGGTTATTCCTCTAGATGGCGGAAAGGGCTGTAATAAGACAATATGTGAAAGAAACTGTAGCCCATATACTGACCTGATTCTCTGCTCCTGTTTGCGCATTCTCTTATTTTGAGGACAGTGATAACCTGCAGATGTTTAAACAAGGGAATCGGGACTGCAGTTATGCAGGGTCTATAGGAGCTGTTTTGATTGATAGACTGTGTCCTGTACATTACATTCTCCTCAAGGGGGCGCCAGAGAGAAGGGTTTGCAACCTCACTGGCAGGGCTGATAAGGTGAGAAGTTCGGACTGAAAACCTCCCCACATCAGCTCACAGTGTGCACTGGATTTTCGCAGAGCATCTGGAGTAGGACAGCAGTGAGCCAAACAAGAGGACATGTTGTGAACAAGCTTTATAGAGCATGGCGTACATTACGCCTAAATCACTGCAGGAGGTGGTCTGAGATGCATTTGAGACAGATGTTATACGAGTGTAAATACATCCGTCTCTCCAACACCCATTTGACAACTAAAACTCCTCCCACAGAATAACGTAAGGCAACGTATTCCCCCAAGCGGAACACGTGTAGCTTCACAATCGCAACACATGCAGGTGAAAATGGACTGAGGCAGGAACTGTAAATAATCAGTATTCTTTATTCTGCAGAAGTGGAATCAGTTCACACAACAAAGCTGCAAGTCCAAATACATATAAAATGAATTGTCAGCAAGGTGAGGATTAATTTATATATTTTTAAGTTTCTGAACCCAGAAATTTAAATCACTAACACCCCTGTTTGACAAACGGCACTCTGAAAACCAAACACAAGTGCATCAACCGATAAAATACCCACTTACCCAACATGTAAAATATATTTATTTGATTTCATTTCATTATCAAAGATATGAATTATAAATCAAATCACCACATTCATCGATAGACAGTGAAAACTGTTTGAATAAATCTTTATCAAAATGTACAGCTCACAACCAGATGGAAATTAAGAAATGTATCAAGTTACAACAAATATTCACTTCTAATCTAAAGATGAGGTTCATCTACCTTTAAACAATTAACAATGGTTGCAGACATGAACAGTCACACAATAAATGAATGAGATAAGATACTAAACCACAGCATTTGTCCCAAAGTAATCCAAAAAGGCAAAAACCAAAAGACAGCAGTGTATTTCAAAGGAACCAGAGATGAAAAATAGAATGCCAGACCTAGATGCAGGATTCAGATTCCCTCTTCCAACTGTTAGAAACTTGTTCTTTCCAAGTTGCCCAAAACTTAACTAACTTAAAAGAAAGCTGCATATTTTATGTAGTTTAAAGAAGAGGAGGCAAGGGCATGGATGCCCCCTCTGACACACACACACACACACATACACGCCGACACCCAGATTCACACCTCAGATGTAACCCCCTAGTTCCTGCCTTGTCCTATTTCCAGGCTATGTTGGCCAAGCACTTTGAAGCTTCCTATGGCTGAGAATGGCCAAATGGTGAATTACATGTCTGACAATATATATGTGTCATCCACATATTTTAACACTAACAGTTTCAAATATGCAGATCTTTTGCTGATTAACTACTGTCTGAACATTCTGGACGGGCGCAATATTCTAAATGAATGAAGTTCATCCTTGACCTCATTTGGCAGGCTGGCTCTGGGGTCGAATGACAGGCTGAACATTACTGTTTCACCGTAGATGAGAGCTCCTAATGTCTTGCCTGATGGCCATAATCTAGATTTTAGTATTTTGTTAACGTGATATGTAACATACAGTTTGAGCAGGGCTGGGGTAAGTGGACAGCCACGGCACAGAAGTTTGGTCCTGGTCTGATCTTCTCAGCAGCTTATCAAAGATGGAGGAATCAAGAATGGGATCTTTTAGTGCTCGTATTGCCTGTTTCAGCAAAGACCACCTTACCTTCTTTCTTCTTCCTGGATGGATCACCATAATACTTCTGATTTTGTTCTTTTCCTTTTCTGTTCGTGCTGTCATATCTTTTAAATGTTTCTCAAGGTACCAAGCCAGTATTGTAATTAAGATTAAATAGTCAGCATTGAAGAAGCAGTAGGACCTGTCATCCAAACTTTGAAATGAGTGATTAAAGGACATCTGATTGGGAGTATCATCCATTTCACTATCAAGCATTTGGTTGTACATGACATTGAAATAATGAGGCAGGTGGGAACAGTTACTCTTATTGAAATGCCATCAGGTCCTGTGGGTTTCGAGTTAGGTAGAGGCCGTGCAGCCCATGGGATGTCAGCGATTAGGACTTGGTTGTTGCCACAGGACAAATCAACCTTCTTGTTCAAAATACCCTTTTTCTTCCTCTTTGGTCTGTGGAATGGGGGCATAGCTGGATGGTGTTCAGGTAAGCTGGAGCCAAACAGGTTTATTGTCTGAGTACTCGACAGGAGTATCAAGGATTTCACAGGTTTTAACTCGCCACATGGACTCCTCCTGCATGAAAATGTAATCTAACCTGGACTCGCTATTGTTTTGAGAGTAAGTGAATTGACTCTCCGTTGGATTTATTCTTCTCAAGACATCTACAAGGTGGAGGGATTCCATGAGAGTAGGGTTGAAGTCTCCTCCAATCATTAACACTCCAGCGCTCTCCTGAAGGTATGGCATGAGTTTGCCCATAATATCTCTCTCTGATGGACGGTTGTACACATTCACAAGTGTGTAATGCTGGCCTTGTATTTTACATTTTACTGTGATGAAACTGCCATCGTTATCTTCACAGGACTCATTAAACTTACAATCAATGTCCTTTTTAATGAGGATAGCAACTCCTTTACTGTTTTTTTTTACACACTGTGTAGAAAGTGTGCCATTCTCCAAAGGTGTCGAATACACCAGTGTCCTGTGGTCCGATATGAGTCTCCTGAAGAAAGACAATGTCCACTTTGTTCTTGTTGGCTATATCAGTGACACGATACAATTTTCTCTTAAGCCCATTAATATTCCAGGACATAAGAGATATCTCAGCTTCTTCTCTGGCCATGGCTGCAATACAAGAAAATCTGGATGTCACATACAGTAGAGTTCCCCTGCTTCAAAATTCACATACAATGCAGTTCCCCTTCTTCAGAATTCATATAAAATAGAGATGCCCTGCTTCAAAATTCACAAACATAGAGTTCCCCTGCTTCAGAATTCAAATATAGTTGTTTCTTTGCTTCAGAATTCACCCTTATTAGTGTTCTCGTGCTTCCAGGTTCACATACATTTATTTGTTTGGTTAAGACATAGCATACAGTAGTTTCCCTGCTTCATACACCATATGCACTAGAGTTCCCCAGCTTCAGAGACCATGTACAGTAGAGTTCTGTATAGTACTCTACTGTATAGTATAATAGTATAATAATAATATAATAGTTCCTTCTCTTCAGACATCACATGCAATAGAGTTCATCTGGTTCAGACCTGACTCTCTCACCTCACCTACGGACCTGAGTGAAACAGCAGGCCTGTGTAAAACAAAGATGAGGGATGTTATTAAAAGGCACCTCAGGTGTTTCAATGCATCTGGTCTCCTGAAAAAGCACATTCTCAGTGCTATTGCCCCATTTATTTACACAGAGCTGGAGCTTTTTCCTTAAGTCATTTAGTTCTGCGGGGGATAAAAGGAGCCCTAGATCTGCAGTCATGACTGCTGTGCATGCAGATGTGTACCGTGTGTCACATACTGTGGAATTCCATTATACCCTATAAGAGAATCTGTTATCAAAAGGGTGCACTGTTATGTCAGGGCTGTGTAAGAAACTCAGATTGAGGCAGAAAATCCCAGATAAACCGCACATCTAGTGCAGTCTGTGTTTGGTACCCTTTGTGACACAGAAGATTCCCTTTGTCTGCTGTTCATTCACTGTTCTGTGAAAATATGATAAATTTATTGAGAGCTTGGTGCCATAAATCTGAACCAATAATAGATCAAATATGCTCGGAAAGATTTAATGTCTATCCAACACTTTAATAGTAGACAGCAGTGTGAGCTCTGTTGGTTTCCTTCAGACAACATTGTTCAACGTTGTCCATGTCAATCATTGTTCAATGATAGATGATAGATTGATGCTGTGCAGTATTACAACCACTTGTCGCTGTGTTGGAGTAATGTAATTTTACTCACCTGCACAGTTCTGAGTACATCTGTAGAGGCCACCAGAGTTCACCGAACCTGAAAGATAAGTATCAGATAATTGAGATAAGCATGTGACTTCCTGAATTTGGACCAATAAGAAACATTTGTGTGCTGATTCATGATCAAACATGGAAAGCCATTTCTTTTTGTCTCCCAGAGAGTGCAAGAGCCTGTTTATTGATTATGACATCGTCCATATGTGAGACGGTCATTATAGCAGGGCTGGTATGGTTAGTTGGCACTTTCCCCAAGCAAAGGGTAGATTTCCTTGGCAACTGTGTACCTCAGCACTGGGCAAAAACAGGAAAAAAGTTGATTTTTTTTTGCGTTTCTTTGGGTGACCGTTGTATCCTTTCTGTTGTTTCCCTCTTTTCCAAGCTTGGCAGTTTTGAGATTCACTCAGGGGTGGGGGAGGTTGAACAGGAAATGGAAGTGCTGCTCACTCCAGAACACTCTGAAAAGGAGTCCAGGCAGTTGAGTAAGCAAATTGCAGAGTCTCAGTCACACTGTAGTTGGGCATTGTTACTCCCCAAACCCATGTAAGCATCATCTAAGCTCCATAGGACATCAAAGCAAATATCATTGGTCTACTGAATACACTATTTAGTATCCCCAGAAATGATGAATGAATTCTATTTATTTTTATTTTTATATTGCTTAACTATTCTGTACAGTTTAATATACTTTAATACGGAAGAAAAAGGCCAGGCAGAAAATGCATACTATAACTGACGATTATAGCAACAGGAAGAATGCATTTTACCACCCATTGCAGTGCAGATATTTGTTTCAAAATCATATATTATTGTATATGCTATTAACTATGTGCTATTGCCATTGATTAGAAGCATTTCTCAGTACTGCGGTCACTACTTCAAAACTTGTTACACAGTTTGCTCAACAACAGTCAATGTGGACCAGACTGTGAATGATGACTTTTCATTGATTTGAGACAAAATTTATTCAATGACCTCAACTTTCAATATTCTTGAATTCACTCAAATTCAACCTGAAGCATATATACTGTATACGTATCTTCAGCCCATTTCGCAAAAGTTTATCTACTCTTTACAAAACTGTTAAATTTATGCTCAAGACCTAACATACAATATTAGCCTATTTACAGCATTTCCTCTGCTGTACTGAGGCATCAGCAGCACAGAGCCATATCGAATTTCTGGCGCTAAATGGTTGCGCTCATTTACTTTCACTTTTAAGTGATCTTGTGATGTAACGTCTTAAAAGCCGTTGTTAGTTATTTCAGGGGGCATTATGGGAGTCTATTGCTGTGTCGATTGTTACCCCAGACATTTGTAGCAACTGGTAAACAAATACGAGTGATGGATGACTGACTTTATGGTATGCGTGAACGAGATGTTGGCACCAACATCGGTGAATCAGCTGAAATGCGAATCAGCCTGTAGAAACGTTCCAACAATCGGCAGTGTGCGTGCTCGCCTGTGTGTGCCCATGCAACAGTGAGTTGCATTGTAAACCAGAAAACCCAAGCAAAAGCCATGCGCCGCTGCTGGAAAAACTCTCTCTCTATCCCACACACACACACACACACACACACACACACACACGCATAAAATGCTGATGTAGCATTCCTTCCTGCTTATTGAAAGCAATGCAATTCTAGACCACTGACTTAGAATTTTGAAAAAAATAAACATTCGTAAAACTGTCCTCTTCAAAGAGTAAAATAACTGTTGGGTGTCATTTTTATGTTTTGAAATCATATATCAAAAAAACTTTTCTTTTTTCCACAAATTCTTTAGCATTGAGAATTTCTGACTTAACATAAAACTAACCAACTTTGTCAGTTGTTATCTGTGGGGAAGTCACTGGATTAAAATATTTCAAACGGTTATTTCCCCCCCGTGTCTGGTTTCTACAAATGTTATCAAGACAAGAAACATTGGGAAAATATCAGTGCAAATCTGCACTGTACCACAGAACCAGATTCAGAGAATTTCAGAGAATAATAATATTGTATTTGAATACTCACTGGTCCTTCAGCTCTGTACCTGCAGCTTATTCACACCAATCATACATTAGATTCTTCAATAGGCTACCCAGGTGAAAACTCAATGCTTTACCTCCTCAGTTTGGTCAATAACACTGTGAAATTGGCTGCCGCTGTTTTGTTTTATACTGTACTGCAAAACCGTCTTATAAAAAATTGCACCTCCCAGTTTTGGCTGTAAGTACATCAGACACACGTCGTAAAACCATTTGACACAATAATGCAGATCTGCTGGATTAATTCGGACCTACACCCAGTGTCAACACATGAAAGATGAAAGAGTGAAAGAGTTAGAAAACAAAAGTAAACAGATAAAAAACGTAACATAATAAAGGAGTGTTGTTTTGTTTGATGACAAGTATAACAATCTGGATCTTGTGGCGCACACCCCACAAAACCATGTGACTCAATAATGCCAATCTGCATGTTTGGTCATTCAGATTAACAGAGACTGAGCACGCCAGGGGAATCAGAATATAATACATGAAAGAAGATGAGATAATTAAGGAGTGGGGTTTGCATAGTGACACGTATGAGGATCTGTATTTCATAAAATGAGAATTAGAGGAGTCTGAGTTTCGTTTTTATGAAAATTAGCTATATGCAAATAAATGCTCGATTTATCATTCTTTATATGTGTATGATTTGAAAAATGTAATGTAAAAAGTTTAAAATCCGGGTGTAATTACTGTTTTCAGGTAGTTCTTAGTGATAAAGCAGATGGAGCTGGAATTAGACTACATGGCCCAATCTGTACA
>NC_057940.1:50521195-50545946 GCF_018555375.3 Anguilla rostrata | reverse complement strand
ACCCAAATAAGGTCAATAACGTTAGATTTATTGTTTTAGAGAGTAAGCTTGGGAAGAACTCCCTCTCCAGCCCAGCCCTCCTCCCATCTAAACTACAGGATGTGACTTATTGTATTAGTTAATATGAGTAAATATACACACAAAAAATATAAAATATAAGTCACGCCGACATTTTCACCCCAACAATCTTCCCTTTAAATATATTTGGATATAATGAATATTAGTTTCACAGAAAAAAGATTAAAGTGTCAGATCTTGACCATTTTAAGATGGCTTGACTGGCCTCATCTTAAATTATTGTATATAGTTACAGCATTAGCAAATCACCACTTATTACATTTTACTGGACACCCAAATAAGGTCAATAAGGTCAGATTTATTGTTTTAGAGAGAGAGCTTGGGCAGAACTCCCTCTCCAGCCCAGCCCTCCTCCCATCTAAACTACAGGATGTGAGTTATTGTATTAGTTAATATTAGTAAATATACACACATATATATATAAAATATAAATCACTCCTATATTTTTGCCCCAACAATCTTCCCTTTAAGTATATTTGGATATAACGAATATCAGTTTAACAGCAAAAAGATTAAAATGTCAGATCTTGCTCATTTTAAGTTGGCTTGTCCGGCCTATTGCTTGAATGTTTTTTTATTTCACTACAGCAGTGTGATGTGTTTATTGCGTCATATCCTAACACATGAAACAGAGCTTTTTCAATGTTATTGCATGAATAATCTTCAATGTCATGTCTGATAGTAATTTTAAAAAGTCATTGTGGAACACCAGTAAAGAGGTATTGCATCATTACTGCAGCTTTTTGTGTGCTTGAGGAATATGTGTGCAAACCCAACAATCAGACACATTGATGATGTCAGCATATTGCGGAGAGGTCTGGCAGTAGGTGTTTCCCAGAAGGTTTTGCTGATGATTGACAGGCGCTTGTGTCTCGGCATTCAGGAGGATTCACAGAGTCATTCCTCCACCGAGGCAACTTTTTGCTCTGAGGCAACAGTGGCTCCCTGCAGAAATTAATAATCCCCTCAGATAATCCCAGACCTGTGAAATTTTCCTTGACCCTTGTTGCTGAGCTGTCTTTGGGTCTGAACAGAAGGCTGGTCATTGCAGTCCACTGTAAATGAGAGCTAATGGTTGGAACAGTGGCCCACTTAATAATCGGGCTGATGCAAAGAATGTGCATGTGTGCATTGAGGTCGCCAAGTTTGTAAGATACAGGGTGAGCAGAGCTGGGGTGAGTGGACAGCCATGGCACAGCTGTATGCAGTCAAGTTCATTGTCCTGTTTCTGTTACTGTTCCTGGTACAGGTCCTGGTTCTGGTCCTTGGCCTGGTCCTGTTGCTGTTCCTGTTCCTGTTCCTAGTCCCAGTCCTTATACTTTTACTGTTCCTGTTCCTATTTATGGTCCTGTTACTGCTACTGTTCCTGTTCCTGGTCCTGGTCTTGTGACTGTTCCTGGTCCTGTTACTATTCCTTTTCCTGGTCCTGGGTCTGATCCTCTCAGCAGCTTATCAAAGATGGTGGAATCAAGAAAGGGATCTTCTTCTGCTTTTATTTGTGCTTTTATTGCCTTCTCCAGCAAAGACCACTTTACCTACAGTTCTTCTCCAGGGTGAATCACTATCAGAGCCTTGATGTTGCACTCTTTCTTTCCTGTTTGCTCTGTCATTTCTTTAAAATGTTTCTACACTGCAAAAGAATGATTCTTTGGCACTGTTATTCTAACCAAGACCATTTTTGTAATTTCTACAAGAAAACATAATTTTTCTTGTATGTGTCGTCCTTTATTCAATGTGTTACTTGCTATTTTGTTGTCCGTTAACTGTCTTCAAACAAATAAGTAAATTTGATCCATAATACTCAGTAATATTTACAATATTTTTTAAACTTTCTGAGAGTTCTGTTTGGCACAGCAACAGTGAGAATGAAATAGTGAAATAAATGTTGAATTAGCCCTACACTTACCAACCATTTAAGTGTTACAGTTGTATATTGTATGCTAGCAATAGCCTTTGTGTAGATTGTTGTTCAGCTGAATGTTAATTAGCACCAGGGAGGAGTTTGCTACGTGTGAATATGACTTCCCTTGCATTGTGCTTATTGAAAGTGTCTTTCTCGCTCTTAAAACAGCGTGTGTGTGTATAAAGAGAAAGTTGCTAGTTAAGAAAATCAGATGCATGGTTCACGCCCAGACTGTAGCAATAAACGGTAGAATGTGAGCATCCATCAAATTACATAAAACAGTTCAATTGAGTATTTTTAAACTATTTTAGTATTCTAAAATATTAAGTTGTGTTTACATAATTTAGTTCAGTATCGCTTACAATATAACAAATATGAATTTATAACAGGCAAATAAGTAAGCTTTACTTATTGACTGTGAGAATGATAAGGTTTACAGATGACAGTTTAATATTTAGCTAAAGTTAAATTTACTAAAAACAAATGAAATGCTCACTATCATCGTCATCAGCAGCAGCAGCAGCAGCAGTAGCGGTAGTAGCAGTAGCAGCAGTAATAGCATCATAATTATTACCATCTAGTGACGCATGCAATAGTTTATTCACGATATTGTCGGCGTCTGATCAGCAGCAAATGTATCATCATCACTCTCATCTTGTCCATCAGCATCGTGTTGTTGTCATCATCATGACTATGGGGCAGAGCAGCAGCATCAGCAGCATCAGCAGCAGCATCAGCAGTAGTAGCAGCAGCTTTAGCAGCATAAAAACTAGCCTCTGTAGCAGCATCAACAGCAGTTTTAGAAGCAGCTTTAGCAGCTTTGGCAGCAGCATCAACAGCATCAGCAGCATCAGCATCTTCAGCAGCTTTTGCAGCAGCTTTAGCAGCTTTAGCAGCAGCTTTAACAGCAGCAGCATTAGCAGCAGCTTTAGCAGCTTTAGCAGCTTTAGCAGCAGCATCAGCGGCACCAGCAGCTTTAGCAGCTTTAGCAGCTTTAGCAGCAGCATCAGCGGCACCAGCAGCTTTAGCATCTTTAGCATCTTTAGCAGCAGCAGCTTTAGCAGCTTTAGCAGCAGCAGCTTTATCAGCAGCATCAACAGCAGCAGCAGCTTTATCAGCAGCATCAGCAGCAGCAGCAGCTTTTGCATCTTCAGCAGCATCAGCAGCTCTAGCAGCAGCAGCTTTAGCATCAGCAGCTTTATCAGCAGCAGTATCAGTAGCATCAGCAGCATCAGCAGCACGATCAGCAGCATCAGCAGCATCAGCAGCAAAAGCAGCAGCATCAGCAGCATCAACAGCAGCATCAGCAGCAGCAGCAGCAGCAGCAGCAGCATCATCATCATTATTACTACCTAGAGACTTATGAGATATTTTATTCATAATATCGGTCTCTGATTTAAGCTGGAGCAAGACAGGTTTATGGTCTGAGTACTCTGTAGTCTCAACAAGGATTTCACATTTTTCGACTTGCTGCATGGACTCTCTCTTTATGAAGATGTAATCTAATCTGGACCTGGTCTCATTTTGATGGTATGTGTATTCTATCGTCTCTGGGTGGATTTCTCTCCAGACATCCACAAGGTCAAGGTATGTTATCATTTTCTGTACACTTCTCCGCCTATCATCATGTTTCTTGTTTGGTAGTGTTGATGTCTTGTCCAAGACCGGGTTGAAAACAGTGTTGAAGTCTCCTCCAATCATCAACTCTCCTTCAGTATTCCTCGTTAAGTATTTTCGGAGTCTGTCCAAAGCAGCTTCGTCTTGCCGATGGTGGTATATGCTCACAATGGTGTAAAGCTGGCCTTGTAGTTTACATTTCACTACAATGTAATCTCCTGTATGAGCTAATTTTTTATTTAACAGCTGAAAACCAATGTCCTTTCGAATGAGAATGGCAACTCCTCTGCGGTATGTATCAATCTTTGTGTAGAAATGCTCCCATTCACTGAAAGTGTGAAATACATTAGTGCCATTTCGTCCAATGCGAGTCTCCTGAAGACAAATAATGTTAACATTCTCCTTTTCGGCTATCCCAGCCATGGCACCTAATTTCTTTGCTCTTGTGGTTTCTTTTGAAATCCCATTTATATTCCAGGACATTATACATATCGGCTTAATCTCTGTCTGTGTTGCGCTTGTTCCTGGTTGCATTGTGTCTGAAGTTACATTAAAGTTGCCCTGATTCATAATTCACACAGTAGAGTTTCTCTGCTTCAGATGTCACATACAGTAGAGTTCCTCTGCTTCAGATGTCACATACAGTAGAGTTCCTCTGCTTCAGATGTCACATACAGTAGAGTTCCTCTGCTTCAGACATCACAAAAGTTGAGTTCCTCTGCTTCAGACGTCCCAAAAGTTTCTTTTTTTTCAGATCTCACTCTATCACTTCAGCTTAGTGCCTTACCTGTGTGAAACAGCAGGCATGTGTAAGACAAATATGAGGTATGTTATTAAAAGGAAATTTTTGCATCTGGTCTCCTGAAGAAATGCATTGGCCGTGCTATAGCCTTGTTTATTTACACAGGGCTGGGGCTTTGTCATTTGCTTTTGAGGGCGATAAAAGGGGTTTATATTCTGCAGTCACAGCTGCTGTGCATGCAGATGTGTACCGTATGTCACATACTGTACATTTCCGTCATACCCTATGAGAAAATGCATTATCAAACAGTAGAATTGTGTCATTTCAGGACTGTGTTAGAATCTTAAATTGAGGCAGGAAATCCCAGATGAACAGCCCGTCTAGCGCAATCTGTGTTTGGTACCCTTTATGACACAGAAGATTCCTTATACCTGCTGTTCATTCACTGTTCTATGAAAATATGATATGAGAGCCTGGTGCCATAAATCCAAACCAATAATAGAGCAAATATGCTTGTATAGATGTAATGTCTATCAAAAACATTAATAGTAGCCAGTAGTGTGAGCTGTGTTGGATTCCTTCAGACAACACTGTTCAATGTTGTTCATGTCAGTCATTGTTCATGTCAATTATAGCACGATACTATGCAAAGAGTGTAAGAGCTTGTTTATTGATCAAGATGTCTTCCATTTTAATCAAAGAGTAGGTTTCCCTGGCAACTGTGTACCTCAGCACTGGACAAAACAGTCAAAAAGTTGATTTCTTTTTTTACCATTGTTGCATTTCTTTGGGTGACCATTTTACCCTTTCTGTTGTTGTTTCCGTCTTTTCTGAGCTTGGCAGTTTGGAGATTCACTCAGGGGTGGGGGAGGTTGAACAGGAAATGGAAGTGCTGCTCACTCCAGAACACTCTGAAAAGGAGTCCAGGCAGTTGAGCATCTTTCGGTTACACCAAAACTGCCATGGTAGGACTAAGCCAATTGCAGACTCTCAGTCATACTGTACACTCCTGGGCAAAAAAATAGGCCAAGCCCAAAATGGCAAAAAATGAATCTTTTAATGTCTTAACAACTAACCATTGGCCAGAAAATTAGCAAGAATTAAACAAATGCACTCCTTTGACCTCCTGTGCCGCCAGTAGTGTAGCTGGGTATTGTTACTCCCCAAACCCATATAAGCATCATCTAAGCTTCATGGGAGTTCAAAATTGGTCTGCTGAATACACTATTTAGTATCTCCAGAAATTATTGATGAATTCAATTTTTTTTTTTTAAATACAGATGAACTATTCTGTACAGTTTAATATACTTTAACATGGAAGAAAAAGCCCAGGCAGAAAATTCATAATCTAACTGATTATTATAGCAACAGGAAGAATGCATTTTACCACCCATTGCAGTGCAGATATTTGTTTCAAAATCATATATTATTGTATATACTATTAACTATGTGCTATTGTCATTGGTTAGAAGCATTTCTCAGTACTGTGGTCACTACTTCAAAACTTGTTACACAGTAAGCACAACAACAGTCAATGTGGACCAGACTGTGAATGATGACTTGTCATTGATTTGAGACAAAATTCATTCAATGACTATGACTATTAATGTTCTTGAATTCACTCAAATTCAACCTCAAGTAGTACTGTATACTTATCTGCAGCCCATTTCACAAAAATTTCTGTACTCTTTACAAAACTGTTAAATTTACGCTCAAGACCTAACATACAATATTAGCCTATATACAGCATTTCCCCTGCTGTACTGAGCAGCACAGAGCCATATCGTATGGTTGCGCTCATTTACTTTCACTTTTGAGTGATCTTGTGATATGTAACGTTTTAAAAGTTGTTGTTAGTTATTTCAGGGGGCGTTATGGGAGTCTACTGTGGTGTCGATTGTTACCCCACACATTTGTAGCAACTGGTAAACAAATACGAGTGATGGATGACTGACTTTATGGTACGCGTGAACAAGATGTTGGCACCAACATCGGTGAATCAGCTGAGATGCGAATCAGCCTGTAGGTACATTTCAACAATACACAAACAAACCTGTCGGAATTTTGGCATCCATTATTTTTCATTCAAGTATTTTATTATTACTGTAGAATAAAAATGTTGATAAATAAATATTATAATGCTGATGTATCAATCCCTACTGCTAAATGGGATTCTAGACCACTGACTTGGAATTTTGAAAATAAATAAATAAATAAACATTTCTAAAACTATACTCTTCAGAGAGTAAAATAACACAAAACTGGAAAAAACATATATAATATGTTTTGAAATCATGTATCAAAAAAAAAAAAACTTTTTTTCCACAAATTATTTAGTATTCAGAATTTCTGACTTAACATACAACTAACCAAAATTGTCAGTTGTTATCTGTGGGGAAGTCACTGGATTAAAATATTTCAAACAATTATTTCCCCCCATGTCTGGCTTCAACAAATATTATCAAGACGGGAAACACTGCAAAAATATTTGTGCAAGTCTGCACTGTACCACAGAACCAGATTTTTACTTTCAGAGAATAAAAAGGTCGTATTAGAATACTCACTGGTCCTTCAGCTCTGTATGTGCAGATCAGTACCTTCTTCTCACCAATCAGACATTAGATTCTACATTAGGCTACACAGGTGAACAAAATTAATGCTTTTCCTCCTCAATTTGGTCCACAAAACTGCGTAATAGGCTACTGCTGTACTGCTTATACTGCTCATCACAACGAACTCACCAACTGTAAGAAAGCCCTCCACAAACCAAACAGCGGGAGTATCTGAGTGGCGAAGGAACGCGTGTAGTAGATGCGGACCTGTCTTTGGCTTGTGTAGCCTGCTTAAATACCATTGTGTATCCTGCTACAACACTAGCGTATAGGCGATTGACCACAGGAGGGAGGGGTGGAGTTAAAAGGCTCACTATGGTTCTCTCTGTGGACAAACAACCACTGCAAACAGCCTGGGGAATCTTTTCTAATTTTGAAAAAGTTACGGTAAGAATAACATTGTTACTAATATTTCAATATGAATATTCACTGTACTGAAGAAACTTATAATTACTTAATATTTTGTACATTATTTTATAGTAAAATCGTGTTGAAAATGTGTGTATTAAATATGATACAGCAGGTATATAAGGTAATTATATCTGTATCTGTAAATTCCTCAATCGTCATTGTATTGCATTTCATGATGCAGTATGTATTATGCCTACCACGATGTAAAATACACTATTTTGATTATTTAATTTAACTAATTAAAGATTGAAATGAAGATATATTTGGAGTGGAAATTGAGATATTCAGATGTATTTTTTATATACAACCGGCACAAGCATGATAATCAGTTATGTTGCTACATAGGCACAGTACAAATGAACAGGGCAGGCCTAAAAGAATGCAACATGATGGATGAAAAAGATTTGAAGAAAAGGGGAAGAGGGTCACTCGAATTTTAGAGTAAACCAGGAAAACAACATCATTGTAAGATGGTGTGACAACAAAGCTGTGAATCTACTTTCTTCTTTTGTTGGCATCGAACCAGTGGGAAATGTGAAACGTTGGGATCGAATATCCAAAACACAAATAATGGTTCCCAGACCAACCATTGTTGAATCATACAACAAATTCATGGGAGGTGTTGACCTCCTTGATATGCTGTCTGCACTTTACAAGTTCAGCTTCAAATCCCGAAGATGGTATTTGTACATTTGGTGGCACACTGTCACAGTGGCAGACATCAATGCATGGAACCTGTATAGAAGAGACCAGAAGAAACTGGAGCCCCAGAAGAAACCCATGGCCCTGTGAAGGTTTCAGGCTTCTGTTGGCACTTCTCTCACAAGAGCAGGAAAGGCCAAAATCAAGTGTGGCAGACCACTATCCTTTCCAGTACCAGAAGCAGCCCCCCCCCCCCCCCCGGCCCCCCCCGCCCCTACCGCAAAAGGCCAACTGCTTGTGTACCTGCTGATGTGAGAAAGAATGGCATTGATCATTTCCCATCATGGGAAACCCGACAGATATGCAAGCACTGCACAGGCAATCACTTCTCGCATGTCTACTGTGGGAAATGTAAAGTCCATCTTTGCCTGAACAAGGACAGAAACTGTTTTGTTGCCTACCACAATGCGAAATAAAAAGGTTGTAAATGGTTCATGTTAGAAAAAAAAGAACAAAACCAATTTAAATGTTCCAAAGGATCCAAATGCAATGAAAAATGTATGTTCTTGTTAAAAAAAAAAAAAATTTTAAACTGAAAATCAATAAATTGCCTTAAATGCCTGGCGAATCAAGTATGATACATAAAAAATATTATATATGCAAATTAGTTTTTGAATTTTTGATTTTTGATTTTCTCAAAGGATCCAATAAACTCTTCAATTTCAAAAAATTAGAATTTTCCGGCTATTATTTAATATGTCAGACTTTACAGGGTTAAGAATCTTCTGGTACGGAGCTGAATTCATGGTTACTCAGGTCTCCCAGGTCTCGAGCAAGCAAAGCATACCCACACCATCACACTACCACAATTTGTAAGACCCCAAAACGATCAGGTTTTACTGGGTTTTTTTAACACTAAGGGGTTTATTTTGGTTTACCTTCTTTTTACTTAAACAGAGAGTGGAAAACTGATATGCCACAACATTCAGTAGGAAAAGAATGAGAAAATAGGAGAATCTGCATTTTGTACTTTACAAAAATGGGCATTCCAATTATATTCACGTATTAGTTTTTATATACTGGGTCATGTGATATGTGATGTCACGTCCTCCACATTTCGCCTCATATCCATTTAATTCTCAATGGACAGCAGTATCTGATGAGCCCATGTGAGGCCTGGATGAGAAGGAATCCCTATCTGTATCTTCATTAGACTAGTGAGAATCCAGGTTAGTAAGTGAAGAAGAAGAATGTCAGTATCGACTGGAAAATCTATGTTGCTGCCCGATGAGCAAAAAACACATCAGTGCCAGTACTGGATGAGCTGAAATTCATATCAGTATCAGTCAATAAGAATCCATGTCAACATCCAAACAGTCAAAATCCATGTTGGGTGAAATAAGGATCCATTTAATTCCTTCACAAAAAATCTTTCAGCGAGGAAGCCATATTTTGATAATCTCTCACAGTTAACATCAGTTAACACTCGGTCTCTACTCTCAGATGTAAGGGAGATAAAAATTTTGTCTGTATAGATGAAAAAATTTGATTTCATGGAAGCCTCTATTTCTCCCTCAGCCAGGTGTTTTGTCCACACGTTTTTCCTTCAACATCTCAGAAACGTTTTGAAGATGGACTTTAGAGCAGTTTCTCTCTGTCTTTCTACTGCTGTCTTCAGGAAAGACCACTTCACCTTCTTCTGTGGTTCCATTCTGTAGATCTCTATCAAAGCCATGCTTTGACCTCCTTGCTTGTGTTTAAAGGGCTCCAAATGCCTTTTCAAATGTCTGTCCAGTCTGGTAGTAAAGAGGAAATGGGTTACCTAGACTTACCTTTAATTTCCCTGTCCTGTCCTAGTTTGCATACAGACAGAGCCATTATCATCAGCATCATCTAGCCTTCTTCACTTCCTCAAGACCTGTTTCCGTTTTTTTGTGCGATGGAAATTGACAAATTTTTCACATGTAACTCTTATTTCCAGTGATAGCAGATGCGAAATCTGGACTTTATGTGCATTAAAAAAATAACAATTATCCAGATGTAGGTAAACACGTAAAACAGAGAACAGAGGCAATGGGCTTCAACTACTGCAGATTTTCTGCAGGTTTTCTGCAATGGCAATGTCCAGCAAACACATATTTTACAGTGTTGGATGCCCTCTTTCAGTCTGTTTAATCACAATGTATGCACGTGTTCATATTTTAATTTGGACATATTCAGGTTACATGTGCACACTGGATTGGTGCATGTCATTCACAAACATGCAGTTATGAGGAGGCAATTGCACAGGAGGGTGGACAAAAAGGGCTGATCCGTTTTGGGATTTTGTGCTAACTTCTGCTCTTAATTATTTAACTAGCTCAATCGTACCATGTATGGAATTTATATAAGCACCAGCTATAGCCACAGACTACAAGTGTACCCTAAAGATTTTACTGTGCTCCAGTACAGGCATGGACAAGCATAGTCTTTAGAGCTGTCAGAAAAATAAAACTAATGTATAGTTTGTTATCCCCAGAAATAATTAATTAATTTGATTTTTTTATGCCAAATTATTCTGTACAATTTAATACACATTCATATGGAAGAAACAGCCCAGGCAGAAAATGCATACTATAACTGACTATAATAGCAACAGGAAGAATGCATATCACTCTCTATTGCAGTTCAGATATTTGTTTCAAAATGATATATGATAGTATATACTATTAACTATGTACTATTACATTTGGTTACAAGCATTTCTTAATACTGCATTCACTTCTTCAAAACTATTTCCACAGTTTGCACATAAACAGTCTATGTGGACCAGACTGTGAATGATTTTTCATTGATTTGACATAAAATTCATTCAATGACCACAGCTTTCAATATTCTTGAATACACTCAAATTCAACCTCAAACAGAACTGTATTACAGTATGTATATATGCAGACCATTTCACAAAAAACATTTGCGTGATCTTTTCAAAACCATTAAATTTAAGATCCAAATCTAACATACAATATACAGCTTATGTACAGTGTTTCCCCAAAATAAAGACACCAGCAGCACAGTGCCACTGCTGAATTTCTGGTGCCATATTGTTCAAAATCCTTGGATGTCTGTACTGATAACTGCTCGATAAATGAGATGGTTGATGCCTTTAATAGCAAGTTAGGTAACATGTCGAACAAAGTTGCTCCAGTTAAGGTTAAAAAGAAGCTTTGTAATAAAGCGGCAGCATGGATAAATAGCACGATCTGTCAGCTTAAGCGATTATGTAGAAGAGCCAAAAGAAAGTGGAGAACAACCAGACTAGAGGTTCATCAGAGCATTCTTAAGGAATGCATTACTACCTTTAATAATGGCATATGTACTGAAACAAGAGCCCACTTTTCAAGGATCATTGCAGAGAATGGCAGCAACTCTAGGGTACTGCTTTCAACTATTGATTGATTACTAAATCCCATGCCAGCCTCTGATCTTCTTAACCAAGCTTCTGCCTCAAAGTGTGAGGGATTTGCACATTTTTTTAATAATAAAATAACAACCATTAGAGCTGGTATTGTTAGAAACACTGGTAACTTAGATGATCTGCCCTGTAACAAGCCAGCCATGATGAATAGCTTTACAAGCATTTCTGAAGCAGAGCTCTGTAAGATTGTAGCGCAGAGCAACCTTCAACATGTCATCTTGACCCTGTTCCTACTGCATTCTTTAAAAATGTTTTTAAGAGTGTCTCCACACCTGCTCTAAAGATAATTAACACATCTCTGGAGACTGTAATCTTTCCCAACGCTTTCAAAACTGAGGCTGTGAAACCCCTATTGAAGAAATCAAATTTAGATTCAAGTGTCTTAAGTAATATATCCAACCTATCTTTCATGAGCAAGATACTTGAAAAGGTAGTCTTTAATCAACTTAACATCTCTCTAAATGAGAACGGTAATCTATATATACATTACATTACAGGCATTTAGCAGACGCTCTTATCCAGAGCGACTTACACAACTTTTTACATAGCACTTTACATTGTATCCATTTATACAGCTGGATATATACTGAAGCAATGCAGGTTAAGTACCAGGTAAGGGTAAGGGTACAACGGCAGCGTCCTTACTCGGGAATCGAACCTGCGACCTTTCGGTTACAAGCACAGTTCCTTACCCACTGTGCCACACTCCATCCTATATATATATATAGTAGCAGAACCAGGGGTGTGGGGTTTCCACGTCACAAGTTGAACAACTAAAACACACAAACAAAGTACAATTAAACAATTATTGGGGGAAACTCACAAAGGGGAAAAGGGGGGAAATCAGGCAACCAGTCCAGTTCCACAATCTGTATTCGTATTCGTGTCCGTATTCCAAAGTTCAAACCCAAATCCGGGTTCTCAAACAAAACGAGTCGATGCACAAGTGGGTAGTCAGGCAGTACAGGTCACAACAGTAATTCAATAATTTTCCCATTTGTCATCCAGAAGTGGTGGCTATGTGGGGGAACCAGGTCATGGGAGGGGGTATGAGCGGTGTTGAATGAGCAGTGTATGCATGTAGAAGTAATCAATTCATTCATTAACAACAATATTCCCTCCACTGTGTATGTTTCCAATGATGAGAATTTTCATGTGTAATCAATGACTAGTTAGGAAATTATAAAAATGAGAGTTTTTTTGTTACTTCATGAATTTGTGAGTTTTTAAATCATCACTTTATGAATAAATCTGTACAGAAATTTAAGCCAAATAATAATTAAGAAATCAAACAAATAATTTTTTGCACAATTCATTCTCCTCCGTATTGTTATTTTTTGTAAGACTCCAGGAGTTGGGAGAAAAAGGTTTGAGGCAGGAACTGTAAATAATCAGTATTCTTTATTCAGCTGAAGGGGAGTCAGTTCAAACAACAAAGATGCGTGTCCAAATGCCACAGAGGGGTACAGTCCCTCTGGGCATTTATAACAGTCATGTTACATCATTCTGTGTTTGCATTCAGCTCAGCCAATCATCATTCATTATGTTTGCTGGTCTCCCAAATAAGGTCAACATGGTCAGATTTACTGCTTCCCCTCCCATCTGAACTAAAATATTAGTAATTAGGAACAGGATAATATGGATAAAATGGATAATATTGATTAATATTAATTAATTATGTTGTTTCAAAATCATATATTATTGGATATACTATTAAATATGTACTATTGCGATTGGTTAGAAGCATTTCTCAGTACTGCATTCACTACTTCAATGCTTGTTACGCAGTACGCACAACAACAGCCAATGTGGACCAGACTGTGATGACTAGTCATTGATTTGAGACAAAATTCATTCAATGACCACAACTATTAATGTTCTTGAATTCACTCAAATTCAACCTCAAGCAGTATACTGTATATGTATCTGCAGCCCATTTTGCAAAAGGTTATTTACTCTTTACAAAACCGTAAAATTTACGCTCAAGACCTAACATACAATATTAGCCTATATACAGCATTTCCCCTGCTGTACTGAGGCACCAGCAGCAAACCGCCATATCGAATTTCTACACTCATTTACTTTCACTTTTAAGTGATCTTGTGATATGTTACGTCTTAAAAGTCTTTGTTAGTTATTTCAGGGGGCGTTATGGGAGTCTATTGTGGTGTCGATTGTTATCCCAGACATTTGTAGCAACTGGTAAACAAATATGAGTGATGGATGACTGACTTTATGGTATGCGTGAACAAGATGTTGGCATCAACTTCGGTGAATCAGCTGAGATGCGAATCAGCCTGTAGAAACGTTCCAACAATCGGCAGTGTGGGTGCTCGCCTGTTTGTGCCTGTGTGTGCCCATGCAACATTGAGCCTCTCTCTCTCCCACACACACACACACACACACACACACATACACACATATAATGCTGATGTAGCAATCTCTCCTGCTAATTGAAAGCAATGCGATTCTAGACCACTGACTTAGAATTTTGAAAAAAATAAACATTCCTAAAACTGTACTCTTCAAAGAGTAAAATAACTGTTGGGTGTCAGTTTTTAAATCATATATCAAAAAACTTTTCTTTTATTCCACAAATTCTTTAGCATTGAGAATTTCTCACTTAGCATAAAACTGACCAACATTGTCAGTTGTTATGTGTGGGGCAGTCACTGGATTAAAATATTTCCAACAATTATTTCCCCCCATGTCTGGCTTCTACAAATATTATGAAGACAAGAAACATTGGTTAAATATCAGTGCAAATTTGCACTGTACCACAGAACCAGAGGTGTACTTTCAGAGAATAATAAGGTTGTATTAGAATACTCACTGGTCCTTCAGCTCTATACCTGCAGCTCCTTCTCACCAATCAGGCATTAGATTCTTCAGTGGGCTACACAGGTGAAAACTCAGTGCTTCACCTCCTCAGTTTGGTCAACAACACTGCGTAATTGGCTGCTGCAGTTCTGTTTTATACTGCACTGCAAAAACGTCTTATAAAAAAATTGCACATACTGTACCTCCCAGTTTTGTCTTCAAGCACATCAAACACGTCATGAAACCATTTGACACAATAATGCAGAACTGCTGGTTTAATTCAGAGGTACACACAGAGCCAACACACGGTGAAAGAATTAGAAAATAAAGGTGAACAGACAAAAGAATGTAAAATAATAAAGGTGTGATGTTTTGTTTGGTGACATGTATGAGAATCCGTATTTTGTGTCACACACCCCTCAAAACCATGTGACTCAATAATGCCAATCTATAGGTTTGGTCATTCAGGTGAACAGAGACTATGCAACCAGAGGAATGATAATATAACACATGAAAGAAGATGAGATAATAAAGGAGTGGGGTTTTGCATGGTCACACCTATGAGGATCTGTATTTCATAACATGAGAATTACGGAGTCTGAGTTTCATTTTTGTGAAAATAAGCTATACGCAAATAAACACTAAATTTATCATTCTTTATTTGTGTGTGATGTTAAAACAATGCAAAAAGTTTTAAATCAGGGAGTAATTACTGTTTATAGGTAGTTCTTAGTGATAAAGCAGATGGAGCTGGAATTAGACTACATGGTCCAATCTGTACAGAAACAACATCCAGGCTTTCAGACCCCACAATCAGCTGTGTTGCTTTTGTCACGTGATTCTGAGATTCATTCAAAAAAGCAACAAATTAATTTGTCTCCCATATTCCCATGGCTGAATAAATTACACATGCTTAGTTTTTCATGTGTAATCAATGACTTGGATTACGATAAAACAAGGAGAGTTTTGATTTTAACTTCTCTGTATACATTTGTATGGTATTTTCAGAAACCCACAAATTATGTTTTACACAATTAATTCTCCTCAGTGTTGTTTTCATATGTGCAGTTGTTTTTTCGCTGTTTTACTACTGTCAATAGACTGGTCACAGTTCCAGCATATTGAAAATAATAATTAAAAGGGAGAAAATAACATTTAGAAACAATCTGTTAATATGCATTTTAGTTTTACTTTTTAATGATTTCATTTTTTTGAGGAAGTTCAAAATCCAAAAGATATAATCTGACTTTCAAAAATGAAAAAACAAAAGTGAAAACACTGGCACCAGATTATCCTGTTAGACTGCTCAGTGTAGCCTGGGGTTGTCATGGTTTGCGGTGTAGTGTCCATCTTTGGCCACCCTTACCTCTTTAATTGACGCACCTGTTCTGCATTCATGCCACTTTTGGCTTTATTTGGATCACCTGCTCCCACCTATATAAGCTCCCGCTGACGTTCAGTATGGGCTTCTGTGTAAACTCGCGTTTTCATAGAGCTGGTAAGGTATAGAAAAAAACCTTCAAGAGAGGTTGTCTCAGTATTTAGACTTCGTTCAAAATATCCTGCAACGGTCTCTTTATTATGGTGTATATAGGTCTGTTTTTAGGGCAGAAAGTTGCAGGCAGACCATCTTAGGCTTTCTGTTTGTGGTGGTGACTCTTTTCAGTCTTTTTCCCTTTTGGGCTGATTGTTTTTGAGAGTTAACCTCCCCGCTTTTGTGCTGTTACTTTACAGCCTTTTTAGTTTTTTCTTTATTTTCCGCCCTTGGGGTTTTTTCAGGGCTGTTTTCTGTTAGCCGCACTCGGCTGGACCGTTTGTCCAACTTAATGTATAACAGTGCTCCCAAAGACATTTCTGGTTTGTACATGTGCAATTCAGTCCTCGACTGGCTCCCAAAGAAAGGGAGCAATGTGATAGCTTTTTTCTTTTCCTATCCCTTACAGCTTTATTCATCCACCAGGTAGACTATTTTTCAACATATTTTTTTTTTTACATTTGGAATAAGTTCATTTGCGCATCAAGAATAAACCTTTTGAACCTGCCCCTCTTTTCATTCACTGTTTTTCAATCAAGAATTTGCTCCCAGTCTATATTATTTAAACTTGCTTGCATCTTGTTAAACATGTCATACCTAAAATTTATAACTGAATTTAGAGGAGGCCATCTTAAAACTAACTGCGGACAGATCACTTGACCCAAATGGCTCCACAACCTCTATGCTGTTAAGATCATTACAGCCTCCAGCTCCAAAAAAATATTTTTTATATTTCTAGCATTTTAACAAATACATTTCAGACTATTACTTCAACACATCCTGTTCTATCACTCCTCGCTTCCCCAAGCCATCTTTACTAAAGTTGTGCTTTGTGTTATCACAATTATAGCTTGACAGCTTCTATCTTTGCAGTCTGTACCGCCTTACCCATTTCAGTCTCAAACTTCCCTGCTTCCCAGGTTTTTAGTTTAGATAATCTTGTGGATAATCTTATCCCTATGGATAAGCTGGCCCAGTGTAGCAGGACCCTTCCGGTTCTGATGCAGCCCGTCATGCTTTTACAGGTCACCCAGTCCCAAAAGGAGTCCCAATGCCTTATTAACATGTCTATTTTATTTGTATAGCACTTTTTACAGAAAACTGTCACAAAAACACAGAGTTTTCACAGAGTCGCAGCAGGAAAATTGGGCAAAAACCAGACCTAAACCCCCAAAAAGCAAGTGAGGTAAAAACTCCCCAGTGGGAAGAAAAACACTCAAACCATGGCGAGAAAAAAACTCCCCAATGGGAAGGTAATCTCGGGAGGAACCCAGCTATAGTGGGGGAGCCCATCCTCCGCTGGCTGGCCTGGTCTATAGGTAAAATGGATGTACCAGAAATGTAATAAGGGATCTATCATTACAAATAATCAAATGGGCTGAGAAGGTTACAGTTGAGATATTAAACTAGTTAGTGAAGAAGAAAGTCCAAATGAAGGGATATATAATATGCTGTTCAAGAGGGCATGGTGATGCATCAGGGGCTCCACGTTGCGTCAAGGTGTGGGCTTGAACCAGGAGCGGGACAGGGCTGGAACAGTCTGCAAACTCAGTGCGAGGGAGAGGGCCGGAGAAGTCCATGGGCTCAGGGCAATGGAAGCACAGGAGACCCAGGGAAAAAGAAACGATAAAGATTAGGCACTGTCGAAATCTAATTTCAGAATTGTCAAATCAAATTTGGCATACATTGTAGAGCACAAAAAATATCCCACAATGCACTGTAATATTGTGTAAACAGCCATGATCACTACAAAGGTGGAAGTGAACCATGATGCTTTGCAAACTGTTTACAAAGCTTTTTATCTTTATTATATGCGTACATATACAGGTAATGTAATGGATCAATGAATGAGGAAGGCAAACTCACTGGGCAGAGTCAAAAACATTTGCAAATAGATCATTAGTTATCACACCAATGAATAAAGAGCCAGCTAGATGGTATGTTGAAGGTTTTTTAGCTATATGCAACAGACATGTAGCCAAGGTGATGACACTGAATGTTGACTAAGGAGAAGGTCTGCTGATCCCTATACGGAAATTCACTAGATTAGAGATCAGGAAGTAGTGAGCCGTTTCTGACACTCCTATTGCCTCCAGGAGGGACATCTGGTAATGGGGCCAGTGATACCACACCTTCCATCTCCAGGCTCAGAATGTTACAGCCTGGCTATCAGTGTGAACCTGCACTGTACCACAGAACCAAATGTGTATTTCAGAGAATAATAATGTTGTATTTGAAGACTCACTGGTCCGTCAGCTCTGTACCTGCAGCTTCTTCTCACCAATCAGGCATTAGATTCTTCAGTAGGCTACCCAGGTGAAAACTCAGTGCTTTACCTCCTCAGTTTGGTCAATAACACTGCGTAATTGGCTGCTGTTATTCTGTTTTATACTGTACTGAGAAAACGTCTTATAAAAAAATTGCACATACTGTACCTCCCAGTTTGGGCTTTAATTACATCAGACACACGTCATAAAACCATTTGACAGAATAATGCAGATCTGCTGGTTTAATTCAGACGTATGCGCAGAGACAACACATGGTGAAAGAATTAGAAAATAACGGTTAACAGACAAAAGAACGTAAAATAATAAAGGAGTGGTGTTTTGTTTGGTGAAAAGTATGAGAGTCCGTATTTTGTGGCACACACCTCACAAAACCATACGACTCAATAAAGCCAATCTATAGGTTTGGTCATTCTGATGAACAGAGACTGTGCATGCCAGAGGAATTAGAAAATAACTCAAGAAAGAAGATGAGGTAATTAAGGAGTGGGGTTTTGCATGGTGACAACTATGAGGATCTGTATTTCGTAACATGAGAATTATAGTGTCATATTTGTAAAAATAGGTTATATGCAAATAAATGCCAAATTTATCATTCTTTATATGTGCGTGATGTTAACAATCTTTAAATCAGGGTGTAATCACTGTTTTTAGGCAGTTCTTAGTGATAAAGCAGATGGAGCTGGAATTAGACTACATGGTCCAATCCGTATTGAAACAACATTCAGTCACAAATTTTTAGCTTTCAGACCCCACAATCAGCTGTGTTGCTTTTGTGCCATTTGTTGATAACATACATCGCTGTGGTATGTGCCAAAGACAAGGGAATACATCACAACATGGACTGTATTTTTTTTTTTCTCCTGATGGGAATTTACCAGAGAGTATCCCACTCCTCTTCCAAACTTTGAGTGGCCAATAGAAACTGTAACCCCGTCCCAATTCTGCAGTGTCTCCAGTGTTTAGTATTACTGTCAACGTCCATCTTACATGTATCTTCTGGAAATGAAACTTACTGCAGTATATATTAAATGGTACTATCAGAGTCATAAAGGTATTGAAAAACTTCATAATTCATTGGCAAGGATATAAATTATTGCCTCTCTCAGACATTAATATGTACAGGGTTTCACCTCGTGACACCTATGAGGATCTGTATTTCATAAAATGAGAATTAGAGGAGTCTGAGTTTCATTTATGTGAAAATGAGTTATATGCAAATAAATGCTGAATTTATCATTCTTTATATGTGTGTGATGTGAAAAATGCAATGTAAAAAGTTTAAAATCAGGGTGTAATTACTGTTCTTAGGTAGTTCTTAGTGATAAAGCAGATGGAGCTGGAATTAGACTACATGGTCCAATCTGTACAGAAACAACATCCTGTCACAAATCTTTAGCTTTCAGACCCCACAGTCAGCTCTGTTGCTTTTGTCAAGTGATTCTGAGATTCATTCAAATAAGCAACAAGTTAATTTGTCTCCCATTTACCCGTGGCTGAATAAATTGCAAATGTTCAGTTTTTTGTGCGTAATCAATTTATTTATTTATTTATTATCCTTTATTTAACCAGGAAGGTCCCATTGAGATACAATATCTCTTCTGCCAGGGAGTCCTGGTCAAGATGGCAGCAGGAAAATAAAAGTTTCATATTAAAACATACCAAAGAAAATAAAAAAATAAAAAATATAATAATAAAAAAAAACAGACATACAAGGATCAGGAGCTAAAAGGCACTTGTTGCTAAAAGCAATAACATTGTTCAGTAAAAACAGATTTTAACATATTTTTATACATGTCAAGAGAGGGTAAGGATTTCAGATTAAGAATGCCTTGTAACTCATTCCAGACATGCGGGGCATGAAAGGAAAAGGCTGATTTACCCAGTTCTGTTCGAATACTTGGGACCATGAGGAGAATTTTCTCTGAGGATCTAGTGTTATGGCTACTGGAGTAATATTTCAGTAAGCCGGATATGTACTGCGGTAGTTTACCCAGTAAAGCTTTAAAAATAAAAATTTAAAAATTAACATATGGGTTTTTCTCCTTGAATACAATGAAGTCCATTGAACCATTTCATACAAGTTACAATGGTGCGTATGTACACTTGCACAAGTTACAAACCGCAGGGCAGCATGATAGACTACATCCAGTTTTTTCAACAGAGATGAAGATGCATGCATATAAATTTCATCACCATAGTCTAATACTGACAAAAAAGTACTTTGAACCAATCTTTTTCTAGCAGTAAAAGGAAAACATTTTTTTAAACGAAAATAAAAAACCTAACTTTGGTCGAAGTTTTTTTAGAAGGCTATCAATATGGACGCTAAAGGTCAACTTGTCATCAATCCAGATGCCAAGATATTTGTAAGAGCTAACCCTCTCTAGCTGAGTACCATCTAGTGTTAGAACTGTACAGTCAGTGGGTGATGAACGGGAACGTGAAAAAATCATATATTTAGTCTTTTTAGAATTTAAAACCAATTTTAAATTAACAAGTGACATCTGCAATAAATTAAAAGCAGTCTGTAGGGAATCCATTGCCACTTTTAAAGATGGCGCTGTAGTATAAATAATTGTGTCATCTGCATAAAGGTGTACCTTTGCTGGATTTAACCCTACCCAAGATCATTTATATAAATAGAAAATAAAATCGGTCCCAAAATAGATCCTTGCGGAACACCTGCCTTTACAGTTAGAGGTACAGAATTATAATTGTCAATAGACACACACTGAGTTCTCCCTGTCAGATAATTTGAGAACCAACTTAGCACAGGGTTACTAAATCCTATACAATTGAGTCTTTGCAGGAGAAGACCATGATCCACTGAGTCAAACGCTTTGGATAGGTCAATAAAAAGTGCAGCACATGATTTTTTATCATCCAGAGCAGTAATAATATCATTTGTAACTGATATGGCTGCAGTTATAGTGCTATGCCCTTGTCTAAAACCTGACTGAGTTTGACTTAAAATTTTATTATCAGACAAAAAATGTTTTAGCTGTTCGTTTACTAGGGATTCAAATACTTTAGCTATAACGGATAGTCTGGAGATAGGGCGATAATTATCCAGAACAGAGGGATCTCCTCCTTTTAATAAAGGAAGGACAAATGCTGACTTCCAGGAGCTGGGGATCAAACCGCTGGTTAGACTAAGATTAAAAATGGAGGCAATGGGTCCCGCAATCAGATCTGCTGCTATTTTAAAAAAATAAGGCTCAATTTGGTCAGGACCAGCAGACTTTTTACAATCAAGACTCAATAGAGCTTTATAAACTTGAGTGGGAGAAATAGGGGGAAAATTAAAACTATTTCCTGGGCAACTTAGGGTGGTGGCTACACTGTCTTTACCATCTACAGGGAGATTTGAGAGAGTGGCTAAGCCTGCATTGATAAAATGCTTATTAAATGCATCTGCTATGTTATGCGTACCCTTTATTTCATTTTGATTTACTTTTAAAAGATCAGGAAGAGTAGAGGGTGTCATAGACCCTGATGAAGATTTAATCAACTTCCAAAATTTACTTGGATCATTAAGGTTTTCATTTATTAAATGAAGGTAGTAATCACTTTTTGTATTTTTTATCAATTTTGTGCATTTGTTTCTTAATGCCCTATACTGAACCCAGTCACTGGCATCATTACTTTTTTTTGCCTTGGCCCATGCCTTATCTCTCTCTCTAATAGAAGATGAGATGGTTTCATTAAACCATGGGTTGTCTTTACCACTAACTCTAAATCTTCTCAGAGGTGCATGCTTATTAATTAGGGCCAAAAAGGTTGTTTTAAAATAATTCCACGCCAAGTCAACGTCCGCCATTTCACAAACAAGGTCCAAGTCGCTATTATACAAATCATGCGCAAAGGCTTGTTCATTGAGATGTTTATAATTTCTTTTAAAAATAAAACGGGGCTTAGTCTTGGGTAGTTTGCAGTTTCTAACACAGGCAATTGTACAGTGATCACTGACATCATTACTGAATATTCCAACTGCAGAGTATTTATGTGGAGAATTCGTGAGAATAACATCAAGCAATGTAGACTTATCCATGTTTTTGGAGTTTAACCGAGTTGGAGAGTTAATTAGTTGCGATAGATTTAGAGTGTCGCAAATTTATCATAATCCAATGACTTGGATTATGATAAAACATTTCTGTATACATTTGTAAGGTATTTTTAGAAACCCACAAATGAGCTTTTACACTATTAATTCTCCTCAGAATTGTTTTCATACATGCAGTACGTTTTTGCTGTTTTACAACTTGATAGACTGGTCACAGTTCCTGCATAAAGAAAATAATAATTAAAAGAGAGAAAATAACATGTAAAAACAATCTGTTAATATGCATTTTAGTTTTACTTTTTAATGATTTCATTATATTTGAGGAAGTTCAAAATCCAAAAGATAATATCTAACTTTCAAAAATGAAAAAACGGAAGTGGCACCAGAATATCCTGTTAGATTGCCCAGTGTAGGCTGGGGTGTGGCTAAATAAATGCAATTTACTTATGTAAACTGCACTGTCTATCTTTCCATAGTCTTTCATATTCATAATCACGAGATGTGATGTTTACAGTCAGGGCAAGGTGTTTGTCTTCAGTCCAATGGCCAGGCATGATAAATCACATAACATAACATAATGACAAGAACAGGCCATTCAGCACAACATTGCTTGCCATTTTCTTACCTATGAATTGTACCTACTGTAATGCTCAGTTTACCAACAAACTAGACAGCATCGAGCACAGCTCTAAGGCCTGGTCTTCAAAAGCCCCAGAGTTTCTGCATCAACTTTAGCATGACCTGGCAAGCTATTCCACACAGTGACTACTCATGTCACCTTTAAATGTTAACACGTCTTATTAGAAAAAAAAAAAAAAACCTCAAAACACAGCTTTTTTAATATTTCAAGTTATTTAATTTCATATTGAATAGCCAACCACCTCCAGAGTCACCATCTCTCACCTACTCTAACGAGCAACTGCTCCTAAAGATGAAGAAGTCATATTTTTAAAAAGGATTTTAAAAGATTATGTCCTTTCGCTAACATTGGGGAGAGTAGCGATAACTGCAACACTTGATAAATGTAAGTCAGTCAATAACTTAATGTATAACAGCGCTCCGAAAGACATTTCTGGTTTGTACCTGTGCAGTTCAGTCCTCTACTGCCTCCCAAAGAAAGGGAGCAATGTGATAGCTTTTGTTCTGTTCCTCTGCCTTATAGCTTTATTCATCCACCAGGTAGACTGTTTTTTCAACTTTTTTTACATTCGGAATGAATTCATTTGTGCATCAAGAATAAGCCTTTTGAACCTGCCCCACCTTTTATTCACTGTCCTTCAATCAAGAATCTATTCCCAGTCTATATTACTTAAACTCGCTTGCATCTTGTTAAAGACGGCATGCCTAAAATGAATAATTGTGAATATAGACGAGGCCCTCTTAATTTGTAAAAATATATCAAAACTAACTGTGGAAAGATCACTTGTCCCAAATGGCTCCACTACCTCTATACTGCAAATTCTGTCAGATTATTACATACCACAAGATTCAGAAGTCACCCAGTCCCAAAAAGAGTACCCCATAAACGTGTCCATTTTATTTGTGTAGCACTTTTTACAGAAAACTGCCACAAAGACATTTCACAGAGTAACAGCAGGAAAATTGGGCAAACACCAGGACTAAACCCCCAAAAAGCAAGCGAGGTAAAAACTCCCCAGTGGGACGAAAAACACTCAAACCATGGCAAGAAAAAACTCCCCAGTTGGAAGAAATCTCGGGAGGAACCCAGCTATAGTGGGGGAGCCCATCCTCAGCTGGCTGGCCTGGTGTAGAGGTAAATGGATGTACCAGAATTGTAATAAGGGATCTATCATTACAAATAATCAAATGGGCTGAGAAAGTTACAGTTCAGGTACTAAAATAGTTGGTGAAGAAGAAAGTCCAAATGAAGGGATATGTAATATGCAGTTCGACAAGGCATGGTGATGCATCAGGGGCTCCACACTGAGTCAAGGTGTGGGCTTGAACCAGGAGCGGGACAGGGCTGGAGCAGTCTGCAAACTTGGGGCGAGGGAGAGGGCCGGAGAGGTCCATGGGCTCAGGGCAATGGAAGGACAGGAGACCCAGGGAAAAAGAAATGATAAAGATTAAGCACTGTCAAAATCTAATTTCAGAATTGTCAAATCAAATTTGGCATACATTTTAGAACACTATAAATATCCCACAATGCACTGTAATATTGTGTAAACAGCCGTGATCACTACAAAGGTGGAAGTGAACCATGATGCTTTGCAAACTGTTTACAAAGCTTTTTATCTTTATTATATGCGTACATATACAGGTAATGTAATGGATCAATGAATGAGGAAGGCAAACTCACTGGGCAGAGTCAAAAACATTTGCAAATAGATCATTAGTTATCACACCAATGAATAAAGAGCCAGCTAGATGGTATGTTGAAGGTTTTTTAGCTATATGCAACAGACATGTAGCCAAGGTGATGACACTGAATGTTGACTAAGGAGAAGGTCTGCTGATCCCTATACGGAAATTCACTAGATTAGAGATCAGGAAGTAGTGAGCCGTTTCTGACACTCCTATTGCCTCCAGGAGGGACATCTGGTAATGGGGCCAGTGATACCAC